>NW_015090780.1:2914742-2919985 GCF_001431845.1 Calidris pugnax
CAGGGGGGCGGTGGGATGCAGGGGGGTGGTGGGATGCTCAGGGGTGGTGGGATGCTCGGGGGTGGTGGGATGCTCGGGAGCAGCACTGGCTCCAGCAGTGGCCGTGGCTCGGGGGGGGCCGGGCTGGGGGATCGCTCCCCACTCCCTCCCCTCACCACAGAGAAGCCCTGAGGTTCTTGAGGATTTCCCCCTCATAAATTAGTATCTTCCAGCTGTTTCCTTCCACATAAAATCCCTTCGATTTCTTCTCTTATTGCTTTATATAAACAAACACGAGAGCGGCTCGTTCTAAATAAAGTTATTTGTCTACGTAAATTAATATATCATATTCTCTCCTGAAATATAGAGAGCTATTTGTCTCCAGAGAAATCATGTTAAGAGTGACATAGTATAACCCTATTCATTTGCATATGCAGATATGTCTAATTATTCAACTTGCAATTAAAGGCTTGTGTGTCAGCAAATGAGACTAATTAGATACATTTATCTATGATAATCAGCTTTATTACAAACAAAATAGATTTCCCTTCACTTCCCAGGCAAGTGAGACGTGTTGACTGGGGTGGCTGGTCAAGGGCCCATGGACTTAAACCACTGATGGGGTTTCCATCCACATGGGATGTGGTAACTGGTTCCTCTTGTGTCCAAACCACAAACACATCATTTTACAGCTTTTTTTTAAACTTTCTTTTGAAACTATCCCACCGCCTCAACCTATTCTTTGCTATAGATAAGTGTATAAATAATTAGTAGAAAACAAGGTCGGGTTTCTAAGTGATTGAGGCTCCTGGGCTGAAAGACATCGTGGTGTTGTCTCTGTGGGTGAGAGAAGAAGTGAGGACACAGTGGAGATGGGGACATAACTGTCACCTGTCATTTAAGGCAGGTAAAGGACACTTGGGGACAGAGAAAAGGATTTTAGCCTTGATCCTTGGCACAGACCCAGCTCACCGCCTTCAGCGAAGGGTTAGTCAAGTGTGGGCTGCAAAAGTAGGAGCCCCGTGGGCAGAAAAGTCCTCCAGCCCCGAGGGGAAAGCAGTGGGATGTGCCAGACACCGGCTGAGCCAACCCCGGGACTCGGGGCAGCAAGGAGGATGCTTTGGGATGAGTATTCCCTGTGAGGGGCTCAAAGCTGCCAAGGCAAAACCTTGGTTTCTCCTGGCAGAGTTCTGCTACTTTCAGGAAAATATCATTTTTTGTATCTTCTCTGTGGACCGAACCAAAGGTAGGAAATAACATTAAAATCCCACCTTTTTTTTTTTTGGTTAATCTCTCAGGCCGATGGAATGTGAAGCACTTGATTCCAATAAAAGAAGTTATCAGAGGATGGGTAACGGGAGAGAGATGCTAAAATGATGCAGTGTCCCTGAAATTGGTGAGGAGTCTCTGGACCCCTGACCCTCTGCCACAAAACCAGCAGAGCCAGCAAAGAGCCACCGTTGCCCACTCCTGCCTCTGTTTCCCTCCAGCTTGGGCAGAAAAAGGCAACCAGCCCCAAATTTTTAATAGCCTTTTCCCAATTACCCAGTTACCCAGAGGAAGAAGCCTTCTGTGAGCATCGTATTAACTTCTAAACTTTAAAGAATGGTTGAAAAAAGGAGTTCCAAAGCTGTCCTCACTACTGACATCATCAAAAGGCCCCTCAGGTGTCACATATTCACCGTGGGACACGTGGCCCCCAACCCCTTCACGTTTACCCACGTACCCCCCAGCCCTGGTGCCAGCAGGACCCCCCTCCTGTAACCGTCCCAGCTCAGAGTCAGGAGGGGTGAACCCTGGAAATGTTGGAATTAGAAACAAACCCACTTGGTTTTGGAAATGGCTAAACCAAGACTTTTTGGCTTTTTCTTCAAAAATTTCTGGCTAGGTTTGTGTTGGGCAGCAATCCACAACTTGTTCATCATGATGTTACCCACAGAACGATATCAATGACATTTATCACGGTCACTCAGGACACTTTATCTTTCAACACACACATTGTAAATCAAAATAAATACATTTTGAGATAGCTAGTTTATTTTTAAAAATGCATTATTTTATTTCTGGCGGAGCCCCAGACGATTTTTCACAGGTATAATACACAGTTACAAGCAGGAATTATTTGTAGGAAAAGTCAAAATTATCTCATTTTGACTATTTTCAAACCAATAACTTTTTCTTTTCTTATTCCAGACCTCTCGTGGGAGGTTTCCTCTCTTGAACTTCAGCCATTGAAAATGTAGACACCTCAGCTGAGTTCTCCAATCCACAAACACAAACTGTGTATCCCTCCTTGGCATCTCTGACAACCGCCTTCCACGGAGAGGAATTATTCTCTGGATGTACCTCAATTTAATTTGAAAATAAAATGGGATTTAAAACAAAAGAAAGGGAAATGAAACAGTATCATTAATGCAAAACAGCGGCTTGTTCCGTTCTGTTTTTTCTTTCAGTGAAAGGAAAAGGAGAAGAAAGAAAATTAATTTCTAGTTAATCCAAACATGTTGGAAATCTGTTCTATTTCTCTGTTGGGGGGAGAGAGAAACAGGAGGGGAACAAGTGGGGGAAAAATAAAAAACTCTCACAAGAAGCAGCTTCCTGAAAGTGTGTTTTACAATCGTCACTCTGCATTTTCTATCTGTTCTGACATTTCAGGGGTGAAAAAGCACCAGCACAAAATTGTAGGCGCGCTTTACAGGCCCACAAATCTGGGTGAGGGAATTAGGGATCCTCACCTTTTGAAGAGACCCAAGATCCCTCTCAGAACCCAAAATGAGAGCTCCACTTCCCCGGGAGCTCCAACTCACTTGCTCTTACCGTGGTTCTGGTGGCACCTTTCAAAGCCCAGCAGCTCCGGGCACTGGGGGGGGGTGAGAAATGTCCTTTTTTTATGCCCCAGTTTAGTGGGATCCCATCCATCACTCGGGCTCTTAATGCTTTTACAGTAATACTGGCCTTTTCCCTCTTTAACACACACTGTACCTTGGAATGACCAGGCTGTGAGCAGCAGGGTTGGTCCTGCCCAGATGCCTGTTGCCTTCTGCCCCGTGCATCTGGCTGAAACCCAGGGGGGGTCCATAATTTTTAGCATCCAGGGATGCCTGGCAGGAGTAAATAAATATTATAACACCTTCTCCCCCCCCAAAAAAGACAGCATAACAAAGTAATAACGGGGAAATGAGGTTAAGTGAAACCATTTCAATAACGTTATGGGCCTGCTTTCAATCAATGAACGCTGGGAAATTCGGCGTCTTTAGAGGCTCTCATTTCATTTCAGCTCCCTCCGCCCCCCAGCTCCTCAAAGCAATGAGTTAAAGACTCAGCAGCGGATTCATAATACATCTGAAATGTACTTTTTGTGTTTAATATTCACTGGAATGGTTGACTTTGCTGGGTTTGGTTATCGAGAGGAATAATAGTTTTCGGTTTCATTGAAGCATAAGATATAATTCCATTATCTTTTCTTTTTTTTTTTTTTTTTTGATAAAATAATCTGGAAGAAGTGGAACAAAATGGGAGAAGAAATGATTCTATAGACCCTGTTAATTACGTATCCATCATATAAAATAGCAATAATAGCATAATAATTTTTCATTAAATAGGGCACAGGAATATTTGCAATCTCATACTGTCAAGTAAGAAACGGCTTCAAAAAACTCCGCTTCCTCTATTTTAATAGCGCTAACTAATTTTGGGGCAATTAGCATGAAATTTTGGTGCCTCCTAAGCGGGATCGGGCAATTTTGCAGTTCTGAATCAATTTGTGCATTGCCCCATACACATTTCACTGAATTTCACTGAATTTTAGAATTGGAAGGGACCATAGAGACCATCTAGTCCAACTCCCCTGCTGAAGCAGGATTGCCTAGAGCTTGTCAGAGCATGTTACTCAGGAGCATCCAGGCGGGTCTTGAAAATCTCCAAGGAAGGGGACTCCACACCCTCCCTGGGCAGCCTGTTCCAGGGCTCTGCCACCCTCACTGGGAAGAAGTTTCTCCTCATATTTGAGTGGAGCCTCTTATGTTCCAACTTGTGCCCGTTGCCCCTCGTCCTCTCACTGGGAACCACTGAAAAGAGTCTGGCTCCCTCCTCCTTCAACCCTCCCTTGAGATACTTGTCAGCATTAATAAGGTCTCCCCTCAGCCTTCTCTTCTCCAGACTAAAGAGTCCCAGCTCTCTCAGTCTCTCCTCATAAGGGAGATGCTCCAATCCTTGAATCATCTTTGTTGCCCTTCGCTGGACTCTTTCTAATAGTTCCCTGTCCCTCTTGAACTGAAATTAAACCCGAGTTCAGCCCCTGTGACTTCAGGGGCTTAAAAGTTAGATCCCTGTCCTGAATATTGTGGTTTGGGGATGGGATGGGGACCTCAGGCTCGTCCCCACTCCACACTTTGCCACCAAATTGCTCCTTTTTCCAGCCTGTATCCGGATGCAGAAGAAATGCATCACTGTGTTTTAAATGGATATAATTGAAAGAGGTGCCACTCCGTTCTCCCTGCAGGGAGCCAACGTTTAAAGGATCGATCTTGATTTCAGGAGGCTGAGGATGGAAAATGAACTCACTCCAAGCAATGGGTGATTTCCCTGGGTTTCCTGTGCAATACGCCAGGTTTTGAAGATGCTCTCCATGATAAAGAGCCTGGGGAACTCCCAGGCCCCTCAGCTTTCTCCCATCCCAGCGTATCCCACGTGTCCGGCCAGGAATGCCATGCCACGGTGTGGGAAAAGCCCCTTGCAGGCACAGGGAGTTGTGTTCCCACCGAAACCAAACTCAGAGCAAGAAGGTTTGATCCTGGCAGAGCTGCAGGGCTGGAAAGGGAGACAGTCGCGTGTTGGAAACGCGGGCAGTTTGGTAAAGGACATGAGAAGACGGCAAAAAAATTGCTGCTGCTGCTGCTGCTGCAGCTTTAAATTAAAATGCTGCATCAGCCAGTCCCTCAGGACTTGATAGAAATCTAATTAGTCAGACAATCTGGCACCAAATGTCCTAATTTCCCCAATCCATGTGGGATTTGTGTATTCTCTTATTCACTGCAGTTCTAAATTTCAACCTGAGCCTTTCTAACCCCCCGCTTTTTTCTGTGCAGACACGGGACTCCAGAGAAGGTGATCCCTATCAAAACCTAATTGTTTTCCATAAACCTTTAATTAATTAGACTCGGGCTCATGAAAGACACTTAAAATATTAACAATTTGTTTAGAGACAAGCGCAGGGTGAGGATTGCTGCAGCGCGGTATTTTCGTAAGAAACCCAAATGTAATTA
>NW_015090780.1:2919995-2929029 GCF_001431845.1 Calidris pugnax
CGCAGCCAGCTCAGGAGGATGGACGTGGTGTGGGGCCTCCAAGGGTTAAGGGCAGTGCCCAGCCCCGGGGGGGTTGGGGGGGGTTGAAGAAAAGCCCCCAAAAGGCATCGGCTGCACCCAGAACAGCAAACTCATTAGGCAATTAGCCCTGTCCTGGGGGACCCCCAGCTCCTAGAGCAAGGTGTTGAGCACCTTCAAATCCCCCCAACACCCTCGGCGAGCGAGGATCCCGGCTCACACAGGATTAAGCCGTTCGGGAGTAACAGATTTGATTTATTTTATTTATTTATTTTTTTTTTTTTTCCCAGAGCGGCTATGACCTGTCGTGTCAAAGCTTTTTATTAAAGTCTCTTAATCCCCAGATTATCACCACAATAGTTCCACAGGCCCGTTCCAGATAAGGCAGGGCCCATTGTGGGGCTGCACATTGGAGGGGGTTTTAATCTGCAAATTATTGGCATGCAAGACCATGAGGGGCTGCTCCGCCGGGCTGCCCCTCGCGTCGAGGGGAATTGAATATTTATAAAGAAGACTTCAAATGGGCCACGCACGCTGTCCCTCCCACACATGTGCAATCCCCATGAGGCAGAGGGGCCCTGCTGAAGGAGAAGAAAACTAACCTACTGTGCAGCCCCCACACACACACGTGGGCTCCCCCCGAAGCCATGAGGCCATCCTGGAGAGAACTGGGGGTCCCCTCCTCTGAAACACCCCACTTCAGCCACACGGGATGCATGAGCTGATTTTTAAGAGAGAAATGATAAGAGCTCAGAGGCAGAGCTGGGGATGGAAATTCCATTTCTCTGTCGAATACCGGGGGAGGACAGCAAACAGATAAAGTCCCTGCTAGGGATCCTTCGCTGACACAAAATATGCCATGTGGAGCGAAGGCTTACACTGTAGACAAAACTAATTAGCAGCTACCTTCTAGATTAAGGAATAACTCAAGCATCTGTTTCTCTGTAGTGTTTAAAAAAAAAAAGAAGAAAAAAAAAAAAATAGGAAGAAAGATGGTCCTGTTTAAAATAGCCTGACAGATTCGAAAATGTCATCCCTTGGGTCTGGGGGCTCCCAGAGGAGGTGCTGGGGAGGCCGGGGGAGACCATCCCCTTCACAAGCTGTTTCCAGGCTGCTGCAGGGAGAAGCAGGATGTGATCCCTCTCCCACCCTGGCAGCGTTTGTACAAGCACCTTGTTGGAGAGGCCACCAAACGAAAAGGGACATGGAAACACCATATAAACAAGTATCATAGAATCATAGAACAGTTTGGGTTGGAAGGGACCTTAAAGATCATCCAGTGCGACCCCCTGCCCTGGGCAGGGACACCTCCCACCAGCCCAGGTTGCTCCAAGCCCCCTCCAACCTGACCTTGAACCCCTCCAGGGATGGGGCAGCCACAGCTTCTCTGGGCAACCTGGGCCAGGCTCTCACCACCCTCACAGCAAAGTATTTTTTCCTGAGATCTCATCTCAATCTCCCCTCTTTCAGTTTAAAACCATTGCCCCTTGTTCTATCGTTCCACTCCCTGATCAAGAGTCTCCCCCCAGGGATCGGGGGGATCGATCGGGAGCGTGGCGAGTCTGAGCGGGGTGGGCTCATACATAGATGGAGTATGAGGTGCTGAGCTGAATATATAGGTTATATATACCTATATTTATATATATGCATGCATTCTGCAGGATGACTGGCTCCTTCAGCTCTCCCCAGCACAGATTCTATAGCACAAGGCCAAATCCTGGCTACCTCAGAGAGATGCTGAGCCCCCCTTGTTCCTCCAGAGGTCCCAGCCCCAGGCCAGGCTGCAGCATCCATCAGAGTAGATCACTCTCAGCTCTCCCCAGCAATCCTAGACCTTCTCTGGCAGCAGATAAGGCTGGGGATGGTCCAGGACATGGCTTGGCTCTCAGTGTGATGTCCCTCTGCTCCCTCAGTAAGGACATCACCCTGTCGCTGGGGAGCTGGCTCAGGATCTGCAGATGGACTGGGCTCCACAGCCTTCCTGTGCGACCTTGGGCCAGCTGCTTAGGTCTCTCCATACCTGTTTCCCATCTGTTGGAAAATGACTGGGTATATTAAAGGGTTGGTGTGAAGATAAGTAAACTGTGAGGCTATTATTAGCTATTACGCTGATAGGTCCCAAATGTTCCTATTTTCTGTAACAGCTCAAGAACTTAAGCAGGCGGAAAAAGGCTTGGGGAAAATAAAGCATTGCCTTTCCGGGGTCTCCTCTGGAAGGAGGGAGGTGTGTCTGCCTTTACAGCCAGCTCTTCATGCATTTTATGAAATTGCAATGCCCACATTTTCCCTAATGGCCTTCGTTCCAGCCCATGAAATGGCCCCCAATAGCCTTTGGCTCATGGAAACCTTCCAATGTGCTTAATATTACCTGCAATGCCTTTATTCATCATGCCACGCAGGTGCCAGAGCCACCAGAGGGAAGGAGAAGGGAGAGGCCAGGTAATTTATCGCTGTACGGCCCCAGCCTGAGCGGCAGCATTAGCCCCAAAATTACTTTGCTTCCTGGTTCCCAAATTTCTCGGGAGTACAAAACAGGAGAGGGGGTTATCTGTGAATCATCCGTCATCTCTGAAGCATTTTGGCTACAACCTTTTGGTGACTCGTGGGGAAAAAAAGTTATAAATAAAGTGTGGGGGTGGGGGAAGTGACTAATTGAGTGCAATAATTAAACACAGCTCCCTAAAAAAAGCTGAGCGTGTTCCTTCAGCCATCAGCACCCTGAGAAAGGGGTGAGAATGCTCCAGGATTTGCCAGGGCCCGGTTATTGCAGACCATGGGTGTCAGGGGCAGCATCACCCAGTGGGATGGAGTATTTTCATGTGCCACAGTCAATACACAGGCAAAATACTGGGGTTTGGGAGTTGGAGGGGATTGAAGTGGGAAATTAGCTCTTCTTGTTGCCCCATTTGGGGAGAGACAAAATAAAGGAGTGTTCAGAGCTGCAGGGCAACGTAGGGAGAGGACTGATACCCACAGGCATTCATCTGGGCCACCAGATTTGCAGGCAAGGCCACCAGCTTCCCCCAGAGATGCTAAGGTGCTAAATAAAACTGGTACCCAGCTTGGAAAACTTCTGCTCCAGCTAATAACACTTGCAGGATAAAATACCGGAATCAATCCGTCCGGCATGCCAAATGAAACCATTTGTATCCACTTGTTCCCTCTCTGGCTCAATTAATGAAGGCAGCCCAAGAAAGAGCGAGCACATTTCCTTTCAGAAATCTCCCCAAACTTAGTGGCGTTTGGAATGGCACGAGGCAGCTGGGCTGTGAGATAAGTTCAATGATGTATTCAGACGCGGCTCGGTTCGGAAGGTTGCATCTTTCATAGGAGCCTGGCGCCCAAATCCGTGCTGTGCTCTTAAAATGCAGAATAACTCTTCCCCCCTGGTTTACATACGTTGATGAATACACCCGAAAGATGGCCGGATTTCTGTATAGCACAGTGCTTTCTTTTCCTGACACATGGATCCATCTGCCAACATCACAGATCTAATTAGTACTCTCTTTATTTCTATTCACCGGCTAGTAAGCATGTGGCATCTTTCCACAAGCCTATAAATCCTCGCTCCACGCAGACGTATGCCATATTGTGATGGGTGGGTTATAACCTCAGTCAAACTGGCAGTTGCAGTTGCCTTTCCATGGAGGCTTAGTGTCATGATAGCCAAAACAAGAGAGACCATCACCCAAAACACAGGCTGGCACGGCAGGGCTAGGGACACGGTTCGGAGCTTCCCAGCCCTGAGCTACCATGTCCCCATCCCCTAAGAGCCACACACACCACTCCTGGGTCAATATGAGTGTTTATAGGGCTGTCATTGGATCTGGATTTGGGTAAGAGTCCAAAAAAACCCAGCACAGAAGGTTGGTCATAAAGCACAAACGTGATTTGTGCAGTTTAATACAGTACAGAACGCAAGGGCTGGGAGAAAGAACAGGCAGGGACACCATGAGCCCTGGGGACCCAGTCCTGAGAAGGGAGAATTATGAAATCCCTTAAATTAAACAGAACAAGGGGAGAGGCATGAACTGGCTTCAGTTCTCCTCCGAACAGAACAACACACATCCCCTCCCAAATCCGGTCATCCCTGCAGGTCAGAAATATTGCATGAATATGCACTAGAGGTTATTATTCTTCCCATGCTGGGGAGAGTTATTTGGAAGCCTCCTGCTGGTGTTAAATTAAATTACCCATATAAATAGCACCGGAGGAGAGGGGACAATAGATCCCACTGGTTTGCACGCAGGCTGCTCCGTAATGGGCTGAAAGGTAGAGCTATTGTAACATGCCCTAAAAGGCACCTATTTAAGTTAGAGCTCATCAAACTTCCACCTGGTGTAAGTTATTTTACAGACCTCCCCCTGCAACGATATCCCACTTCTGCTGAGCAAGAGCAGAGCCTATCAAATACCTAAGGAGTTAGTAGCAAAAGTGCCTTAATTACCCATAGGGTCTTATTTTGGGGTTTCCACTGATTTGGCTAAAAATCCACATGAGTATCTATATTCAAATGTCTAACATTTTAAAATAGTGCTTCTTGTGAAAAAAAAATAAATGTCTGCTCACCAATGACTCTCTTCTTCTTTCTTTTTTCTTAAATATCCTCCTTACTTTGCAAGGTTACTCCCTGCTGCGCCTTTTTAGGATTTAAACAAGACGTTAAAACAAGCGAGAGAATGAATTTTCCCTGGGGAAGCTAAAAAAAGTTCATATCCCAGCAAGCAGCATCTCAGGGACCAGTGGTGCCAGATCTCTACGTATGATGTAAAATGCCTGAAATGTATCACGAGGAGCTTACTTAGTGTTCACCATGCCAGAAAAATAGCAACCCCAAAAAGTTGGGCAGTTTTACGTTCTGTCAGGGGCAGGGTGTCATCACATCATTGGTAGCCACCAAATAGATAGGGCAGGAGGAAAATTGGAGGCTTATTTTTCAAAACCAGAATCTCTCTAAGCCAAATTAACCCCTTGATGCAAGCCCACTAAAGTCGATGGTGTTACTGGGCAGCCAAAGTTAACTGGGCTCTTTTGCTCTGTTTTCTGCTTATTTCTGAGGAGACAGCCTGATTTTTTTACGTTGCTGGCCAAAAGAGAGTGTGAGGATTAATAATCAATTCAAGGCTGTAAAGTGCTGCATTGCTGTGAAGTATTTAATTTAGATCCTTTTTGTGTTTCTGGAGATGTAGCCTAAGCTGTCTACAAGAAAAAAAGGTGAGGTGTAGCCCAGAACTTGAAGCGATGTAAAAAATTAGAGGGAGGGGAAAAAAAAAGAAAAAAAAAAAGACAAGAAAATGAAACAACAACAAAAACCCATCAGAGAGTGTGAAATTCACCTGGATCTCTCCTAAGGGGTTTGCACATTTGTGTGATTAGAGTCATATTTATAGGAAAATCTTGTCACTTCTCCTCACACTCTGTGGGGCTGTAAAACACATCACTGCTGCTCTCGGGTTTTTTGGAAGAGCTGCTGAAAACGGGAGAATGTTTGCAGGAGGGACAGATCCTGGGGTGAAAGAAGGACAGATCCTGGGGTGCAGGAGGGACAGATCCTGGGGTGCAGGAGGGACAAAGCTGGTGGTTCAGGAGGGTCCCCAGCCTGGGGTCCTGCCTCTCTCCCCAGGAAGGGGCTGCGGGGTTTAATCACGGTGCGATGCCAACGTCCCTCTGCCACTTTGGTGGAAAAACACATGCCAAAAAATGCTTTTGGATGCCACTCCGGAGGGTTTGCCCACTGTCACGGGGGAGAGCTGGTAAACGAGGACACTCATTTTGCCTCTGGCCATGGTTTGTGGTGCCAAAGCATCCCCTTTTTCACCCAGAGGGTCCTGAATAATGTACAAGAGCAGGATTTTCTCCTGGCACCAACCTGTAAGAAAACAGCTGGCATTAAAATAAACAAGCAAATGACAAACCCAGGCTCCACTCAAAGCTGACACCCTCGATAACAGGACCTCGTTCAGGTGTTGACTTAAGATTCTCAATGATCTCAGAAAGAGTTACAAAACCCAGTAATTGCAATTGCCACAACCAGTGATTTTCCAGGCACTTCGTGAGCCGCTCAGGATCAGTGAATAAACAGGAGAGCGAGGGAGAACCGGAGGGAGCGGGAGAGGAGGTAAAGAGGCAACATGGAAGAGAAGAAGAGCCCAGGCCTGTGCTGGCAATCTTCCCTGCTCATCTAAATTGATATTTGGTTTCTGAGCACACCTCAACGCGGCACTGACAGACCCGTTTCTCTCGCGGGGCTGTCCAGTTTCATACATTTCAGGTTTCCAGTGCCACCCTGTGAAACCTCACCCAAACCGTTTTCCCCAGCGGGGGCTCCTCAGGCAGAAGAGGGGATATTTCTTTTTCCAGTTGTCACAGGGATACGTTGGGCAGCTAATATATCTGAATTTTTTTTATTTTTTTTTTTTAAAAAAAGGCATGCAGGAAAGAGCCAGAGCCCTGAACCAAAGATAAAAGCCTAAACAAGTGCACTGGAGTGTGAGGTTAAACGGAGAGGGAAAAGCCATTAGGGACAGCAGAGCTTTGGAAAAGAGTAGAAATAATTCCTAAGGAGAAAGGGGTGGGGAAGTATCCCTTAAAGACAAAGAAGCAGAGGTCAGAAAAAACATGGGGAGCTACTGCTGGAGCTCAAGACACTACAAATTACTTCCCCTGGTCAAAATGGGCTCTGGCTGAGCTCTCTGGGTCTGAAGTGAGATTATATTCCTAATTGTGTACTCCCTTCTAAGGCCCGGCTGCCTCAACACAAACAGAAGCAACGATGGCACCACAAAATAATAAAACAAGCAATCGTTTTGTTGGCTTGTCACATATTACAGCTAATTATTTAATTACTCTAATTTAAAGTTTTACTAGATTCAGCATCAAAGCATAAAAATCTAGTGATTGCGGTGTCAGAAAGGAATAATATAATTAACGTATTTAGTAGTAACATATTAAACTGTTGATTGCGCTGCATTAATCGGCAGAGAAGATATGATCCATGGGAAGCTCTGCGAAATAAAGACATGTATGGGCCTGTGCTGGCATGATCCCCATGATCCCCGTGCCATCACCTACGTGTCCATGGGGCAGGAGGTGCAGGTTGGGGACAGCACGAGGAGAGAGGCAGAGCCACTGGATGGGGCTATGGGTGAGCTGGTCTACTGGAAGGTGACCCTGCCAACCCATGGCAGGGGGTTGGAACTAGGACTTTAAGGTCTCTGCCAACCCAAACCATTCTAGAAAGTGATGATTGGATGCTTTCTGCTGCAGGTGTCTGTGGGGACAAGCTGTAGATGAGGTGACGGCATCGCCACAGGGCACACACCAAGCACAAGGCTTTGCACCATAGAATCACAGAATGGTTTGGGTTGGAAGAGATCTTAAAGACCACCCAGTGCCACCCCTTGCCCTGGGCAGGGACACCTCCCACCAGATCAGGTTGCTCAAAGCTCCGTCCAGCCTGGCCTTGAGCACCTCCATGTACCATGGCAGCTCCTTGCCCGGGGATGTGCTGGGGTGTCCCCAAAGCTGCTCGAGCTTCCACAGACCTGAGCCTACAGACCTCAGCTTCACACCGTTTCTCCCACATGGACACATACCCCACATTGAAGTATTTAAATGTATCAAGGTCTAATTCCCCCAGTTATCCACAACACACCAAATTCAGAAGCAGCTGAATAGTCCAATTCTTGACTCCATTGGCCCTTTATTTTGAGAGTGCCCTCCAAAACTGGCTTACTGGTCAGCAGGCAATTAGAAGTAGAGGAATTGTTTCTGCCTGACATAACCTAATAACATTTATTTTTTTTTCCTGCATTGCTCCAGAGCCAGGCAGCCAACAGAGGGAGCACAAATTCCCCAGCAGTGCTGCGTGCTTGGACTCTGCCATCCCCTTGGCCGGGCTCCATCCATCCTGCTGGCACACCAACCAGGAGGCAGCAGAAGGCACCAGCCTTGGGGGAACAACGTGCTCTGAACTCCCATCCCCTGACACACAGGACACAGAGCAGCTCAGCTCCTCAGAGGACCCTACTCCAAATAAGAGCCGTCATCTGAAAATATAAAAAATGAAGCAAGACGTCAGTAGAGAAAAGGCCAGGCTGGAAAGAAAGGATGCAAAACAGTGCGAGAGGGTAAGGGCTTGTATTTTCAAGCTTAAGCTCTTCTACAAAATAATTCCCAGGTCACAAAGGGAAAGACGGCAAGATAGAAAAGATATAAAGTGAAACATAGAGGCAAAACCAGACACACACATCTAATAATTACAAATTACACCAATTTGTTTTTTCGGATTAATTTTTGTCTAAAAAGAAACATCCTTTTTCTCCCTCAGAACCCACAGTCCCCACTTGCCTTTCTTAGGAAAGAAGCCACGTTTCCCAGAATCATGCAAACACCTGCCCCGCAGAAGAAACGCTCCCTGCACCAGCCCCATTTCCAGACCCACATCTACCCCCCCTCCAGCCACCCCTGGGATGGTTAATAAGTAGGATTTTTGGTAGAGCTGCTTCTTTATTCCAGCTGAAAATGCTATTATACAACAGCTTTCTAAAGCTATAGCATATAGTATAATATATATAATTACTATAATAGATATTTGTATATAATTATACATGTAATTATTGTAATATATATAATTCTATATATTATTTATATATATATAGTCTAAAAGCTCTAGGTTATTGTTAGCATTCACAGACCCAGCCAGGTTTGGGTTTCTCAGGGAGAATCCCATGCCCAGGCTGTGATGCCCAGAGCTGAGCCAAACTTTGCAGCGTTTCACAACAGCAAGTGACAGAGGATTGTGGCAGCAGAAGGGCACATCTGGCTCATCCTACCTGCTCAATTCAAGACTGCCCCAGCTGCCTGTGGCTTTTGATCCACCAGGCATTGTTGCAAGGCTAGAACAAACTGTATCCTTCAAATTAAAAGAACTCATTTACTTAGGGTTTGGGTTTGTTTGGTTTTTTTTCTCCCAAAATAACAGAATTCGAATATATTAGTTGAAAAAATACATTTT
>NW_015090780.1:2940745-2998340 GCF_001431845.1 Calidris pugnax
GAGGCAGAGGGGCCCTGCTGAAGGAGAAGAAAACTAACCTACTGTGCAGCCCCCACACACACACGTGGGCTCCCCCCGAAGCCATGAGGCCATCCTGGAGAGAACTGGGGGTCCCCTCCTCTGAAACACCCCACTTCAGCCACACGGGATGCATGAGCTGATTTTTAAGAGAGAAATGATAAGAGCTCAGAGGCAGAGCTGGGGATGGAAATTCCATTTCTCTGTCGAATACCGGGGGAGGACAGCAAACAGATAAAGTCCCTGCTAGGGATCCTTCGCTGACACAAAATATGCCATGTGGAGCGAAGGCTTACACTGTAGACAAAACTAATTAGCAGCTACCTTCTAGATTAAGGAATAACTCAAGCATCTGTTTCTCTGTAGTGTTTAAAAAAAAAAAGAAAAAAAAAAAAAAAAATAGGAAGAAAGATGGTCCTGTTTAAAATAGCCTGACAGATTCGAAAATGTCATCCCTTGGGTCTGGGGGCTCCCAGAGGAGGTGCTGGGGAGGCCGGGGGAGACCATCCCCTTCACAAGCTGTTTCCAGGCTGCTGCAGGGAGAAGCAGGATGTGATCCCTCTCCCACCCTGGCAGCGTTTGTACAAGCACCTTGTTGGAGAGGCCACCAAACGAAAAGGGACATGGAAACACCATATAAACAAGTATCATAGAATCATAGAACAGTTTGGGTTGGAAGGGACCTTAAAGATCATCCAGTGCGACCCCCTGCCCTGGGCAGGGACACCTCCCACCAGCCCAGGTTGCTCCAAGCCCCCTCCAACCTGACCTTGAACCCCTCCAGGGATGGGGCAGCCACAGCTTCTCTGGGCAACCTGGGCCAGGCTCTCACCACCCTCACAGCAAAGAAGTTTTTCCTGAGATCTCATCTCAATCTCCCCTCTTTCAGTTTAAAACCATTGCCCCTTGTTCTATCGTTCCACTCCCTGATCAAGAGTCTCCCCCCAGGGATCGGGGGGATCGATCGGGAGCGTGGCGAGTCTGAGCGGGGTGGGCTCATACATAGATGGAGTATGAGGTGCTGAGCTGAATATATAGGTTATATATACCTATATTTATATATATGCATGCATTCTGCAGGATGACTGGCTCCTTCAGCTCTCCCCAGCACAGATTCTATAGCACAAGGCCAAATCCTGGCTACCTCAGAGAGATGCTGAGCCCCCCTTGTTCCTCCAGAGGTCCCAGCCCCAGGCCAGGCTGCAGCATCCATCAGAGTAGATCACTCTCAGCTCTCCCCAGCAATCCTAGACCTTCTCTGGCAGCAGATAAGGCTGGGGATGGTCCAGGACATGGCTTGGCTCTCAGTGTGATGTCCCTCTGCTCCCTCAGTAAGGACATCACCCTGTCGCTGGGGAGCTGGCTCAGGATCTGCAGATGGACTGGGCTCCACAGCCTTCCTGTGCGACCTTGGGCCAGCTGCTTAGGTCTCTCCATACCTGTTTCCCATCTGTTGGAAAATGACTGGGTATATTAAAGGGTTGGTGTGAAGATAAGTAAACTGTGAGGCTATTATTAGCTATTACGCTGATAGGTCCCAAATGTTCCTATTTTCTGTAACAGCTCAAGAACTTAAGCAGGCGGAAAAAGGCTTGGGGAAAATAAAGCATTGCCTTTCCGGGGTCTCCTCTGGAAGGAGGGAGGTGTGTCTGCCTTTACAGCCAGCTCTTCATGCATTTTATGAAATTGCAATGCCCACATTTTCCCTAATGGCCTTCGTTCCAGCCCATGAAATGGCCCCCAATAGCCTTTGGCTCATGGAAACCTTCCAATGTGCTTAATATTACCTGCAATGCCTTTATTCATCATGCCACGCAGGTGCCAGAGCCACCAGAGGGAAGGAGAAGGGAGAGGCCAGGTAATTTATCGCTGTACGGCCCCAGCCTGAGCGGCAGCATTAGCCCCAAAATTACTTTGCTTCCTGGTTCCCAAATTTCTCGGGAGTACAAAACAGGAGAGGGGGTTATCTGTGAATCATCCGTCATCTCTGAAGCATTTTGGCTACAACCTTTTGGTGACTCGTGGGGAAAAAAAGTTATAAATAAAGTGTGGGGGTGGGGGAAGTGACTAATTGAGTGCAATAATTAAACACAGCTCCCTAAAAAAAGCTGAGCGTGTTCCTTCAGCCATCAGCACCCTGAGAAAGGGGTGAGAATGCTCCAGGATTTGCCAGGGCCCGGTTATTGCAGACCATGGGTGTCAGGGGCAGCATCACCCAGTGGGATGGAGTATTTTCATGTGCCACAGTCAATACACAGGCAAAATACTGGGGTTTGGGAGTTGGAGGGGATTGAAGTGGGAAATTAGCTCTTCTTGTTGCCCCATTTGGGGAGAGACAAAATAAAGGAGTGTTCAGAGCTGCAGGGCAACGTAGGGAGAGGACTGATACCCACAGGCATTCATCTGGGCCACCAGATTTGCAGGCAAGGCCACCAGCTTCCCCCAGAGATGCTAAGGTGCTAAATAAAACTGGTACCCAGCTTGGAAAACTTCTGCTCCAGCTAATAACACTTGCAGGATAAAATACCGGAATCAATCCGTCCCGCATGCCAAATGAAACCATTTGTATCCACTTGTTCCCTCTCTGGCTCAATTAATGAAGGCAGCCCAAGAAAGAGCGAGCACATTTCCTTTCAGAAATCTCCCCAAACTTAGTGGCGTTTGGAATGGCACGAGGCAGCTGGGCTGTGAGATAAGTTCAATGATGTATTCAGACGCGGCTCGGTTCGGAAGGTTGCATCTTTCATAGGAGCCTGGCGCCCAAATCCGTGCTGTGCTCTTAAAATGCAGAATAACTCTTCCCCCCTGGTTTACATACGTTGATGAATACACCCGAAAGATGGCCGGATTTCTGTATAGCACAGTGCTTTCTTTTCCTGACACATGGATCCATCTGCCAACATCACAGATCTAATTAGTACTCTCTTTATTTCTATTCACCGGCTAGTAAGCATGTGGCATCTTTCCACAAGCCTATAAATCCTCGCTCCACGCAGACGTATGCCATATTGTGATGGGTGGGTTATAACCTCAGTCAAACTGGCAGTTGCAGTTGCCTTTCCATGGAGGCTTAGTGTCATGATAGCCAAAACAAGAGAGACCATCACCCAAAACACAGGCTGGCACGGCAGGGCTAGGGACACGGTTCGGAGCTTCCCAGCCCTGAGCTACCATGTCCCCATCCCCTAAGAGCCACACACACCACTCCTGGGTCAATATGAGTGTTTATAGGGCTGTCATTGGATCTGGATTTGGGTAAGAGTCCAAAAAAACCCAGCACAGAAGGTTGGTCATAAAGCACAAATGTGATTTGTGCAGTTTAATACAGTACAGAACGCAAGGGCTGGGAGAAAGAACAGGCAGGGACACCATGAGCCCTGGGGACCCAGTCCTGAGAAGGGAGAATTATGAAATCCCTTAAATTAAACAGAACAAGGGGAGAGGCATGAACTGGCTTCAGTTCTCCTCCGAACAGAACAACACACATCCCCTCCCAAATCCGGTCATCCCTGCAGGTCAGAAATATTGCATGAATATGCACTAGAGGTTATTATTCTTCCCATGCTGGGGAGAGTTATTTGGAAGCCTCCTGCTGGTGTTAAATTAAATTACCCATATAAATAGCACCGGAGGTGAGGGGACAATAGATCCCACTGGTTTGCACGCAGGCTGCTCCGTAATGGGCTGAAAGGTAGAGCTATTGTAACATGCCCTAAAAGGCACCTATTTAAGTTAGAGCTCATCAAACTTCCACCTGGTGTAAGTTATTTTACAGACCTCCCCCTGCAACGATATCCCACTTCTGCTGAGCAAGAGCAGAGCCTACCAAATACCTAAGGAGTTAGTAGCAAAAGTGCCTTAATTACCCATAGGGTCTTATTTTGGGGTTTCCACTGATTTGGCTAAAAATCCACATGAGTATCTATATTCAAATGTCTAACATTTTAAAATAGTGCTTCTTGTGAAAAAAAAATAAATGTCTGCTCACCAATGACTCTCTTCTTCTTTCTTTTTTCTTAAATATCCTCCTTACTTTGCAAGGTTACTCCCTGCTGCGCCTTTTTAGGATTTAAACAAGACGTTAAAACAAGCGAGAGAATGAATTTTCCCTGGGGAAGCTAAAAAAAGTTCATATCCCAGCAAGCAGCATCTCAGGGACCAGTGGTGCCAGATCTCTACGTATGATGTAAAATGCCTGAAATGTATCACGAGGAGCTTACTTAGTGTTCACCATGCCAGAAAAATAGCAACCCCAAAAAGTTGGGCAGTTTTACGTTCTGTCAGGGGCAGGGTGTCATCACATCATTGGTAGCCACCAAATAGATAGGGCAGGAGGAAAATTGGAGGCTTATTTTTCAAAACCAGAATCTCTCTAAGCCAAATTAACCCCTAAAGTTGATGGCGTTACTGGGCAGCCAAAGTTAACTGGGCTCTTTTGCTCTGTTTTCTGCTTATTTCTGAGGAGACAGCCTGGTTTTTGACGTTGCTGGCCGAAAGAGAGTGTGAGGATTAATAATCAATTCAGGGCTGTAAAGTGCTGCATTGCTGTGAAGTATTTAATTTAGATGGGCTCTTTTGCTCTGTTTTCTGCTTATTTCTGAGGAGACAGCCTGATTTTTTTACGTTGCTGGCCAAAAGAGAGTGTGAGGATTAATAATCAATTCAGGGCTGTAAAGTGCTGCATTGCTGTGAAGTATTTAATTTAGATCCTTTTTGTGTTTCTGGAGATGTAGCCTAAGCTGTCTACAAGAAAAAAAGGTGAGGTGTAGCCCAGAACTTGAAGCGATGTAAAAAATTAGAGGGAGGGGAAAAAAAAAGAAAAAAAAAAAGACAAGAAAATGAAACAACAACAAAAACCCATCAGAGAGTGTGAAATTCACCTGGATCTCTCCTAAGGGGTTTGCACATTTGTGTGATTAGAGTCATATTTATAGGAAAATCTTGTCACTTCTCCTCACACTCTGTGGGGCTGTAAAACACATCACTGCTGCTCTCGGGTTTTTTGGA
Source organism: Calidris pugnax (assembly GCF_001431845.1). Classification (NCBI taxonomy): domain Eukaryota; kingdom Metazoa; phylum Chordata; class Aves; order Charadriiformes; family Scolopacidae; genus Calidris; species Calidris pugnax. Next base: position 2,945,771 of record NW_015090780.1, read on the forward strand.
AGAGCTGCTGAAAACGGGAGAATGTTTGCAGGAGGGACAGATCCTGGGGTGAAAGAAGGACAGATCCTGGGGTGCAGGAGGGACAGATCCTGGGGTGCAGGAGGGACAAAGCTGGTGGTTCAGGAGGGTCCCCAGCCCGGGGTCCTGCCTCTCTCCCCAGGAAGGGGCTGTGGGATTTAATCACGGTGCGATGCCAACGTCCCTCTGCCACTTTGGTGGAAAAACACATGCCAAAAAATGCTTTTGGATGCCACTCCGGAGGGTTTGCCCACTGTCACGGGGGAGAGCTGGTAAACGAGGACACTCATTTTGCCTCTGGCCATGGTTTGTGGTGCCAAAGCATCCCCTTTTTCACCCAGAGGGTCCTGAATAATGTACAAGAGCAGGATTTTCTCCTGGCACCAACCTGTAAGAAAACAGCTGGCATTAAAATAAACAAGCAAATGACAAACCCAGGCTCCACTCAAAGCTGACACCCTCGATAACAGGACCTCGTTCAGGTGTTGACTTAAGATTCTCAATGATCTCAGAAAGAGTTACAAAACCCAGTAATTGCAATTGCCGCAACCAGTGATTTTCCAGGCGCTTCGTGCGCCGCTCAGGATCAGTGAATAAACAGGAGAGCGAGGGAGAACCGGAGGGAGCGGGAGAGGAGGTAAAGAGGCAACATGGAAGAGAAGAAGAGCCCAGGCCTGTGCTGGCAATCTTCCCTGCTCATCTAAATTGATATTTGGTTTCTGAGCACACCTCAACGCGGCACTGACAGACCCGTTTCTCTCGCGGGGCTGTCCAGTTTCATACATTTCAGGTTTCCAGTGCCACCCTGTGAAACCTCACCCAAACCGTTTTCCCCAGCGGGGGCTCCTCAGGCAGAAGAGGGGATATTTCTTTTTCCAGTTGTCACAGGGATACGTTGGGCAGCTAATATATCTGAATTTTTTTTATTTTTTTTTTTTAAAAAAAGGCATGCAGGAAAGAGCCAGAGCCCTGAACCAAAGATAAAAGCCTAAACAAGTGCACTGGAGTGTGAGGTTAAACGGAGAGGGAAAAGCCATTAGGGACAGCAGAGCTTTGGAAAAGAGTAGAAATAATTCCTAAGGAGAAAGGGGTGGGGAAGTATCCCTTAAAGACAAAGAAGCAGAGGTCAGAAAAAACATGGGGAGCTACTGCTGGAGCTCAAGACACTACAAATTACTTCCCCTGGTCAAAATGGGCTCTGGCTGAGCTCTCTGGGTCTGAAGTGAGATTATATTCCTAATTGTGTACTCCCTTCTAAGGCCCGGCTGCCTCAACACAAACAGAAGCAACGATGGCACCACAAAATAATAAAACAAGCAATCGTTTTGTTGGCTTGTCACATATTACAGCTAATTATTTAATTACTCTAATTTAAAGTTTTACTAGATTCAGCATCAAAGCATAAAAATCTAGTGATTGCGGTGTCAGAAAGGAATAATATAATTAACGTATTTAGTAGTAACATATTAAACTGTTGATTGCGCTGCATTAATCGGCAGAGAAGATATGATCCATGGGAAGCTCTGCGAAATAAAGACATGTATGGGCCTGTGCTGGCATGATCCCCATGATCCCCGTGCCATCACCTACGTGTCCATGGGGCAGGAGGTGCAGGTTGGGGACAGCACGAGGAGAGAGGCAGAGCCACTGGATGGGGCTATGGGTGAGCTGGTCTACTGGAAGGTGACCCTGCCAACCCATGGCAGGGGGTTGGAACTAGGACTTTAAGGTCTCTGCCAACCCAAACCATTCTAGAAAGTGATGATTGGATGCTTTCTGCTGCAGGTGTCTGTGGGGACAAGCTGTAGATGAGGTGACGGCATCGCCACAGGGCACACACCAAGCACAAGGCTTTGCACCATAGAATCACAGAATGGTTTGGGTTGGAAGAGATCTTAAAGACCACCCAGTGCCACCCCTTGCCCTGGGCAGGGACACCTCCCACCAGATCAGGTTGCTCAAAGCTCCGTCCAGCCTGGCCTTGAGCACCTCCATGTACCATGGCAGCTCCTTGCCCAGAGATGTGCTGGGGTGTCCCCAAAGCTGCTCGAGCTTCCACAGACCTGAGCCTACAGACCTCAGCTTCACACCGTTTCTCCCACATGGACACATACCCCACACTGAAGTATTTAAATGTATCAAGGTCTAATTCCCCGAATTATCCACAACACATCAAATTCAGAAGCAGCTGGATAGTCCAATTCTTGAATCCATCGGCCCTTTATTTCGTGAGTGCCCTCCAAAAGTGGCTTGCTGGTCAGCAGGCAATTAGAAGTAGAGGAATTGTTTCTGCCTGACATAACCTAATAACATTTATTTTTTTTTCCTGCATTGCTCCAGAGCCAGGCAGCCAACAGAGGGAGCACAAATTCCCCAGCAGTGCTGCGTGCTTGGACTCTGCCATCCCCTTGGCCGGGCTCCATCCATCCTGCTGGCACACCAACCAGGAGGCAGCAGAAGGCACCAGCCTTGGGGGAACAACGTGCTCTGAACTCCCATCCCCTGACACACAGGACACAGAGCAGCTCAGCTCCTCAGAGGACCCTACTCCAAATAAGAGCCGTCATCTGAAAATATAAAAAATGAAGCAAGACGTCAGTAGAGAAAAGGCCAGGCTGGAAAGAAAGGATGCAAAACAGTGCGAGAGGGTAAGGGCTTGTATTTTCAAGCTTAAGCTCTTCTACAAAATAATTCCCAGGTCACAAAGGGAAAGACGGCAAGATAGAAAAGATATAAAGTGAAACATAGAGGCAAAACCAGACACACACATCTAATAATTACAAATTACACCAATTTGTTTTTTCGGATTAATTTTTGTCTAAAAAGAAACATCCTTTTTCTCCCTCAGAACCCACAGTCCCCACTTGCCTTTCTTAGGAAAGAAGCCACGTTTCCCAGAATCATGCAAACACCTGCCCCGCAGAAGAAATGCTCCCTGCACCATTTCCAGACCCACATCTACCCACCCTCCAGCCACCCCTGGGATGGTTAATAAGTAGGATTTTTGGTAGAGCTGCTTCTTTATTCCAGCTGAAAATGCTATTATACAACAGCTTTCTAAAGCTATAGCATATAGTATAATATATATAATTACTATAATAGATATTTGTATATAATTATACATGTAATTATTGTAATATATATAATTCTATATATTATTTATATATATATAGTCTAAAAGCTCTAGGTTATTGTTAGCATTCACAGACCCAGCCAGGTTTGGGTTTCTCAGGGAGAATCCCATGCCCAGGCTGTGATGCCCAGAGCTGAGCCAAACTTTGCAGCGTTTCACAACAGCAAGTGACAGAGGATTGTGGCAGCAGAAGGGCACATCTGGCTCATCCTACCTGCTCAATTCAAGACTGCCCCAGCTGCCTGTGGCTTTTGATCCACCAGGCATTGTTGCAAGGCTAGAACAAACTGTATCCTTCAAATTAAAAGAACTCATTTACTTAGGGTTTGGGTTTGTTTGGTTTTTTTTCTCCCAAAATAACAGAATTCGAATATATTATTTGAAAAAATACATTTTCGTTTTCCACCTCACTGCGTCCAATGATTGTGGTGTGATTATTAAACACTTCATAAATAATAATGTGACATTTTCAGATTGTGCGTCTGATTAAGCAGCCATTCTTCTCTCCCCGGCTGCCAGCGTGGACAGATGAGATTGCTGCAGACGCCGCACGCTTTGTGGCTCCTTCCCCGGGGACTGGGGATCAGAAGTCGCCCCCATAACCCAATTAAATCCAAGAGGATATGAGCTGATCACTTCCAAAACTCAGGGCCATGGAGAGGGAATCCTGACAGGAACTTCTCTGACCCCTGAAGGCAGCGTGATGCATTTTCTAGGGAGGGTATTTTACACAGTGAGTCACTTTCTCTGCAGTGGGTAAGGATTTAACTCAATTATGGTTTAGTATCAGGACGCCTGCTCCCAGAGCAAACAAGCAATTCCAGATAGAAACAGGACTAAATGCAGGGAACTGAAATAGAAGAGAAGATGGGTTTCATCTTAAAGCAAAAAACGTGAACCTGAGAGATAAATACTCTCCCAATGAGGGATCAGAGTCCTTTGAGGATCAACGAGTTGCATAAATCCTCCAAAAAAGTTTACTGTCCCTTTTTCACATCAAAAAAAAAACATCTAGTGAAGTTATTTATTAAATAAAGAGCCAGAATCCAGTGGCATTTATCCTCTGGTTATTCTAGTGCCTAAGATGCAGCTGTGCCTCTCTGGGCTGTCACAGGGAGCAGCACAGATGCCAGCGGAAGGGACAATCTCCTAACCCAAATTCCAAATTCTCTCTTGCCTGGTGCAGCATCCGGATGAATTAATCCCAGTCGGAAAACCCAAATGCTTGCTTTTTTTTTTTTTTTTTTTTTAATCACTATTTCAGAAAAAATGACCAAAGCAAGCGGCCCCTCTCCCTAAACCCTCCCAACCATCTGTCTGGATATTACTGACCTTTAATATTATGCAGGCGGGAGGTGGAAAGGACGGGATAAGAAAAAGGGGGGGTGAAGAGGGGGAAGGAGGTGTGGAAAAATGTCATTGCTGTAACAATGGCTTATTGCATTTGGATAATCTCGCTCCTTGTACCGCTGCTAACGTGGTAATCCTTCTCCACCTCCTGTATGTCAATAATGCAATAACCGCGCTCTCCCCCTGCATCAATAACACACCAGCCGCTCGCCGCTGTCGGGGCACTGATGAATTCTAGGATGGCAACAGCTCAGATGGCCCCGTGCTCGCTCGTCCCTGCCTCCCACCCTCATTACATTTTAATTTCGCTTTAAAGACACTCGCTATCAGCATTGTTTGGCTATAGCTTCTGCAAAATAAGGCCAGGCTGTGTTTGAACTCGGGAGGTTCCTCGGCTCAGCACGGGTGCCAGGATAGTTTCTACCAGAATCAGTTCTTTGTATATTCTCAGCTGAAAAATTAAGGCAAGATTTGCCAAAGATTTAACTGGCCACCAGCTCAACGTATTCTCCAAAGCTTCTCTAAGCTCAGCATTTCTGAAAGTGCTTCAGTGGATGGACGGCAGGTCAGATTCTCAGCTCATTGGGTCAGATTCTCAGCTCACTGTCCCCACTGCAGCCTTCAGACCTCTGCTAATTACACTGACACCAGTCCACCAGTCATCAATTAACCAGTGTTGGCTTAAAGTATAAACATACACGAGTGCTCTCCACAGACATGTTAAGCAAATTGTGGTTAAAAAAAAAAATTGATACAATAACAGCAGCTAAAAAATAGTTAAAGCCAAGTGATGTGACAGATCAGAACAAAAAAAAAAAAGATCTGAAAGCATAATCAAGTAAGCTTAATATCAGGGAGCATATGGTAAAAAGATTTTATAAGAGAATCCTTAATACTACAGTGGGCCTCACACACTGATTAATATCACCTCCTCTGTATAGTCTAGCATGGATGGATTCAAGAAGCTGATAATTTTCAGAAATGCTGCTCCTCGTAATGATAGAAGATGAGGTTTCATGAGTTATGTTGAGAATTATTGGCAAAGGTTAGGTGATTTCCCACCGGTGCTAGAGGGAAAACATTGCTTGCAAATTACCGGCATTTGTCAGTACTAATACCACATCCCCCAGCCACCCAAACTGTCAACATTAATAGGTGTCTTTACAGCAAAAAGGGGTGACGAGAGTCAGACTCGATCAGACCTTGCAATGAGAAGAGGAGCGTGATACAGAGAGTAAAGACACGGAAATGCGCTCGCGGTGCCTCTTGCCTGAGCTCCCAACATCCCCCCCATGGCCGTGTGGGTGGCACTGCTCACCACGCTCTGCCAATTAGCACATTTGCTTCCCCCTTCACTCTCCTTCCCATCTCTCTTTCATTCCCCGGGTAGGTTTCGTTAAGCCCCTTCCACCCTCTCTCTTTCCAGTGACTGCTCTGGTTTCACCCCATCTATCAGCTCTGCTTTCTCCAAGAAGCAAATGCAAGACGCAAGATGCTGATGCAAGATGCAAATACGAGATGCTTTCCCAAGAGAGAAAAAAGCAAGATGCAAGGCAGGAAAGGTTTCCTGGTGTCTGGGTACTGGGAGGCTTTGGTCGCTCTCCTACCAGTTCCCTGGACACCCCTTGGGCAAGCAGTGCCTGGATCCCACAGCCCTGCTCCCCAGGAACGGGGTCAGAGACAAGGGTCCTTTCCAGGCTTCCAGTAACTTCTCCCCAGCCTGGGCACAGCAGCAGCAATATCTATCCCTTGCAACGTATTACTCCCTATTTAAATCTTGAAAGCTTTCAAGATTTGCAAGGTTTGGGTGAGCCTGGGGAACAGCTCGACATCCAACTTGTTTACCTGGTCTGGGAGCACAGATACCCTCAGATAAAACCGGCACAGAGCGAGCTGTGGGCGCAGAGCTCTGCTCTCTTGGCAGGACAGCAAACATCACCAGTGCCCAGCAATTAATAACTGTTTTGCTGAGGAGTCACTAAGGTGTCTGCCCTCCTGTCTTTCCCTCTGCACATCATGGTAACCCACCATCCACTCCTCCAGCACTTGACATTCAGGTCTAGTGACCTGTCTTTGTTTCAAGCAGGAGAAAAACCCCCACGAATTCACTCCCTACATCTTCATCTTTCAGGCCTGTGCGACCGGGGACAGGGCTCAGCTTTGTCCCTGGGTTACACAGAGTCTGACGTGTGGTTTGGTTCAGCCATACCCCCACCAAGGAGAGCATATAAAATACAGACATCTGCTCTCCCGAGCCTTTCAGCACCAGAGGTAGCATTAATTTAGGTCGGCCACAACCAGAGATAAAAATAATTTCCATTCGACTCCTCCTTCTGTCAAACTGAATAAAATATAGTTCACTTATTCACCTCGCCTGGCCCCTTGGTGATTAACATTAGCAAATGCAATCAGCCCGTGGCCACGTCGCCACTCCGCATTAATGCAAAACCCGGGGAGGGCCCCGTCCACTATCAGCACAAAAAGAGAGCCTTTACCTTTTAATGTGCTCATTCTTCACATGGCTGCTAGCGATAAAAGGAGCCGTCAAAACAGAGGGACAGGCCAGCCCAGGCGGAGATAGGAGATTTCTGCTGATTTCTCAGGGAATGAGGAAAAAAAAAAAAAAAGCATGGAGCGAGCACTACGCACGGGCTCAGTGGTTTGGATGAGGATGGAGCAGCCATCCTCACTCATGGAGCAGCCGAGGCTCTGGCAGGGCATATTTGCTATCCTAACTCCATTTTCATGTGTGCCACTGTGCCCTCATCTCCCTCTGCCCCCTCCCCACTGCCCCAGGGGCTGAGCTTCCCAAGCAGGTCCCACCACACATCCCATGGAGGAGCACGGCACGTGGGAAGGGGTACAGAGACAGAGAAAGCCCCCATGGTGCCTGGGAACACTGCTCAATTTTGCAGTCCCGCTCATTTTCACACCCCATCATCAGTCAAAGCTACTTTTCCAGGGTGCAGGGTGATTAATACTTGAGACTGGTGGGTTTTAGCCGTTTTCCCCACTGTTGCAGGTGGCAAATACACCATGAAGTGCAGAATGGAAACCCTGGGCTCGTTTCCCCCTCTCCTCGCTGGCAGTTAGGGGCAGGCTGGACACGGGGCACTCCTGGCACATCTCTGCTCTGGCAACTTCAAACACAGAGACAAATGCTATTTCTGGTCCTTGGGTTGTAAAACCTCTGATGTAGTCACCACTGAGCTACAAAAATATGAAAAAAGTACCAGGTTTAGTGCTAAGTATCTCATTCTAACCCTGCCTATGATACCACAGTTCTGGGGCACACGACCATACATCTGGATAATCTAAGAATTAATAATCTGGTCTTTAACAACCTCGCTCACCCTCTGTGACGATGGGTGAAACGACAAAGGGTTGGCTCTCCCCTGGCCTGAGGGTTTCTCTGGGTGCAGCAGCTCTAAGGCATGAAAAACTGCGTGCAGAAGCTCAGCCCACATTTTGAAGACCTTTTTCCCTTAAAAATATTTTCTATGATCAACACTTGGGTAACAACTTGGCTCGTTGTTTTAAGGCAGTTGAATTTATTATTATTCTCAGATAACATTAAATGCTCAAATACAATTTTTTTTTTCTTTTTTTTCCTTCTTTTCTTTTCCTTTCTTTCACTACACCCTCCTCTTTGGCAAATAGGACTCCCAAGTCCCTTCTGATCACTAATAACATGGGCTTTCATTCCCTCTTGGAACAAGTGAAATTTCTTTGACGTCTCAACTTTGCACAAATAGATTTTAATGAGGGAATATCACCTTGCCTTGAGCTAACTCTCTTCCTTTGCTCTTCCAAGGCTTTTGTAGTCATTCCCTTACAACTTACAGAACATTAAAGTTCAGCAAAGTGTTTGAACGCTGCATACCATTTCCCCAGGAACTTTGTTTATTCGCTTCAGACTGTCACAGGAGGGACACGCTTTCAAAGATATGATGTAAATCAGGGAAAGGAAGAACATCTTCTGCAGCCCTGCATTGTCCTGACACGGTCTTTCATGTCTGCTCGAGGGAATGTACACAAAAGCACTTCCCATTGGGTGACAACCAGGGTGATGCTGCTCATATAAATAAGGCTCTGAAGTTCTGGTGCACTCAGAAGAGCCCTGAGAAACCTTAAGTATAACCTGAGAAACAGGCACTTGAAGGGATCAGGAAGGGATGTGGAAGAGAAGCTCTAGCTATCTGCCAGAGGATGTATCAGTTCAAGTTCAAACTCGCTGTAGACTAAATGAAGACAACAGCCAGTGAGGACACCAGCCTCAAAGTTCTGAAATCGGAAGAGGATACGAGTCTGGAGTTAAGAAATACTGATCCTGTGGTCAAATTCCTCCCAGAACACAAAGGTGAGACAACAGACTGAGAAGGCAGACAGGTCCCATGCTGGCACTTCAACCGAGGTTCCAGCACAGAGAGACACCAAGGGATGGACTTTTCTCAGCACAGTTGTCCTCTAGGGTGGAGCAAAGTGTCACTGTGAAACGTGGCAGAGCACTGAGATCCTGGGCAGACGTTCACTGAACCCATGAGTGGGATTCAGCTGTCCCCCTGCAAACCCTTCCCTTTGCTGATAATTTACTGTAATTAAACCATATGTAAAATTCTGTCACTCTGTCAGAAGCAGAGACCTTCTGCTGCCCATATGGCAGAAAGACAAATGAAGGGCAAAGCTCACAGGAAGAAGGCAAACTTTTGCTTCTTGATTAAGGAATGGTGAAGACATCTTCCATAAAGGCTTCTGCTGGTGCTCAGGTGATGTGACATACGAGCGAGATCCATGGTGAGACACCATGGGGTGAGTCCCCAAGAATGGTCAAGGACCAGTTGGTGACCACAGACCCTGCGTCTCCACTTCCCCTGTTGCTGTAGGAACTGGGTGTTATCAGCACCAGGCCTTATCCCTGGCAGAGATTACTGATGCTCAGGGCTTGCTCCATCCCCAGGCTTACACCTACATCTAAGGGGACAGCAGCTGTGGGAGGCTGGGAAACAGCCAGGCTCTTCTCAGCAGTCCTCACTCAAAGGGCAAGAAGCACAGAAAAAATCTTCTTAAATGTATGGAAAAATATTTTATGGTGAAGGTGAAGTGTGGGAACCAGTTGCCCAAAAGGGTTGTGGATGCTCCATCCACGGAGACATTCAAAATGTGAGGGGATGTGGTCCTGGGCAGCCAGGTGGCCCTATCTGAGCAGGGGGGATGGACTAGATGATCTCCAGAGGTCTCTGCCACCCCAACCGTTCTGTGAGTCTCTGAGATGTATCCATGGTGCTATGGAGTATGAGGGAGGGAGCCTGAATTTCAAACACTTCCAACTGTCAAAACTGAAATTATTCCAATTTCTTAAAATGCAACAGAAAGGCGGGTTCACAGCTTATAGACAATTTCTTTCTTCAGACTTGCCAGACAGGAGAGAGGAATATTTCGCTGTTGTTGATCTAACTGCACTCCAACAAGTGCAACAACAGAAAACTAAATAAACCCAAGCCTTTCACAGAAGCTACAGTCAAACATTAGCTGATGTGTTTTTTAAACTTGTAAATATATAAATAAGGGCAAGAATCTGGAGTCTAGTGCAATAGACACAGAAAGCTGATTCAGCAGAACAAGGCGTAGTCATAAAAGATTTATTACGCTTTATCAGCAATATCCACAGTCTTTCTGTGATTAGAGTTGCATTGTGTGTAATTATCTTATAGAAATTCTGCTCTTTGATGTGCTTTATCCACCATGCTGAAATACAGTTCAATTCTAGTGGGTTTTCATGGTTGACTGGAATTTACATTAATTCCTTTGGGCCTGCAGGGCCAGCCTGGTCTGTCACTAGCAAGCTCTTCATAAATATTCATATATATATATATTAAAAAATTCTGTAATATCCTACACACTCTGGCCCAAAAAAAAAAAAAAGGGGGGAAAACAAAGAGTCTGACTTCCCAGGAATGATCTTTGCGTTCTATTTCATAGCCCAGCCTTTCCTCCCTTTTACCACGAATTAGAGTGCGATTGAAATGTTTACAGTAATTTGCAAGCAGAGGTTACACTCTGCTTTTAATTTAAAATGGCCGAGCAAATTGAGGAAATTATTTCATCTCAGTTCATTAAGCTTGATTTTTCTCAATCAGAAAAATGTTCCCTTTTTATTTTGCTTTTCAAAGTTCACTGATTTCTTCCTTACCCCCTATGCCCATAAATGGTTGCTATCAGCCAGGAAAACTACAGGTGTTTGCAGGCCAACCTGTATAAGATGCAAATGCTTAAAACTACCTTGGTCGTGTACCTGATTGTGCTTTTGTGGGTTTCAGCATGGGGGAAGTAATCACCTTCAATGGGAGCAGAATCAATTTTCTGAATAATCGCTTAATCCTTGGGAGATGTTCAGCACCATGCAGGAAGGGAAAAAGAATGGAGAGCGATGGGGGACAGAGGTTTAGAGAGTTTGGGGGTTTTTTATAAGCAAAGCTCATTTTGCTCCCATGTTTGATAACTAAATGGAGGCTACTCTGATTAAATACATTCAAATAATGCTCAAAATTGTAGCTCTGTGACATTTCAGGCAGCAGATAGAGTTAAAGTGAATGTAGAACACATAATTATGTCTGTTCCGCATGAATCTCACCTCTGTCACCCACCTACAGGTGTTGTTCCATGGAGACCACTTGTTTTTCGATTCAGTACCTGATATTAGAAGAGATGGAACTTAAACATTTCTAATTCAGAGGTGGAAAAAAGCACAGAACTAACGAGCATAAGCCATCATTGCAAGCAGAAGGGTCAGGCCACTGGTGGGTCTGACCTGGAGAAGCCACAAGAAACCAGCAAGTGTGGCCCACAGAAACTAAACAGTGTCATCCAAAGCCAGACCTTGTTTCTGCAAGAGCCTCACTGGTCCCCTTCAGCAGGACCAGAGGTGGTGGATCCCCATGTTCACCTCTTGGCCAGGTTTCCCAACCTAGAGTGTAATTCTCCTTGGCCAGTGTAACGCCAGAGCCTTCACATGTTGCAGCTTGGGAGCTTCTTCCACCATCAAACCATCAGGAACCTGTGGCCAGCCTTTTCCTTTATAACTACAGGGAACACTTCACCATCTACCCTTTGATTTCTAAGGTGCACATTGAGTTAGACTAGATTCCAGGCCAGTCCAAGGAGGGAATAACATCCTTCATTACCAACTTGACCTGATCCTCACGTCTTTCCAACCAGTCCATCTGGGTTCATTCTGTTCTTCTTTTCAACTCTTCTATGTCAGGTTTCCTGAACCACACAAAACCATCAATACCCAGATAATTAATTGGTGGTGGTGCTCAAAAGATCTTGACTTGCTTGTGGGAGAGGGAATTATAAATCCTGTCTCCTAACAGTGCATCCACTTTGCTTCTCAGGAGATGAGGGGTGATGGAAGGAGGAAATGGCCCAGGTTCTCCACTCAGGGGTGTTTATCTGAGCAGAGGTGGGTTTAACCACCCTAAATGGCAGCTGAGGAGGTTTGACATAACTACGCAGGCGGGTTTGGGGGGAAGAGACGCCGGCGAAAACCCTCTGTGTTGTGAGAAGAGAGGGAGAGAGGAAATCAATACATTGGAGTAAGAATTGAAACAAGTTAAGAGCTCTATGCTTATTAGCTCCTCACAGCAAAATAATCTGCCATTGAAAGCAGACAGGGAAGAATATCAGAATGACTGTAATGGAACACAGATTGGTTTAATAGTATCAGAAACTCTTTTGAAGGCAGCTGCGTAGCTTAGAGCAGGTGGGTGCAGCTCAACAGGGAGGCCTATCTCTAGGTAGAGACTTTGTTAAAGAGAAGAAAAAAAAAAGAGGGGGGGGAGGGAGGGAGGGAGGAGGAGGGATAAATTGAAATTCTGTTGTCAAGTAACATCACGCTTTAAGGGAGAAATTGAAATTCTGTTGTCAAGTAACATCACGCTTTAATTTCATGCCACATTATGACAATCTGGTCTGTGAGGCACTCCCAGTGTGTGGCTGCAGAGCTGCTGTATTACAGCTTCTGCTTGCAAAGCTGATAGGCCCGGGAGACCTGCAGCCCTCAGCTAATTGTAAACCCGATTAAATAGCAGTGTGAAGAAGTTTGATTAATTCAATCTATCTCCATGCATCAAGACCAGCACCAGACGTGGCGTGAGCCCCAAATCTTTGGAGTATCAAGTTCTTTGTTCTTGGCGTTTAGACTAAAAAAAAAATACTAAAATGAAGCACAGGAAAATAATGAAATTATAACGTTATGACACCATGAAACATAAGTGACAATTCTACTTTTCTTCCCAGAAAATCCCCAACCTTTCTCCCTTTAAAAAATAATACATAAAAAAAAACCCCATTTCAATTAGCATCTTTATGCGCTTACCCAGATAAATTACCATACTAATAAACTTGTGATAGACTTTCAGGCCCTGCTTAACCAAGGGCTTCTGATCCAGCTGAATTCATGGTCTCTTGGACAGGAGGGATTTGGACTTGATTAATTTTAGTTGTTTCAATTGCAATGAAAAGTGTCAGTTGCTCTCTCTCTTCTGAGCACGCGTGAGACAGAGGAAGAGGATGGGAAGAGGATGTAAAGAGGATGTAAAGAGGGACTGTTGCTGGTAATTTGGCTGGTGGGACTGACCTTTTGGAAACCACAGCATGCAGTGCTCTCTGCGCTGAGCGATGCAATTTTGTGCCGTTCCCCAGCAATACATTCAGTCCCATCATTTTACATGACTGATAAATGCTTACGACTGAAATACCGTGAGGCTGGAAAACAGTATATCCAACCCATGAAGTCGTGACTTTGAAGAGCAATTTTGACAAAGACAAGTGTGAATATTCTTAGGGGACATTTTTACTTTGCATGTTCCTATTTGCTGCACGTGCTTGAAGTCTTTGGGTCTTTTTCCCCACCAGGCAGGGCCTTCATACTTCATACATTTCCAGCACCAAAGGAACTGAGGGATTTTCCCCTGCTCAATTTGCAGAGAAAAGAGATAACTAGTCAAGTTGCTCTTTGCAGCTTCCTTTAGTCTTTTACTACCTACAGAAAATAGTTCAAGGGAGAGTGAGATACTAATTTCTGTCTCCTGGAGTGACCTGCACACACATGTCTAATGCTCCCTTTCACTCTCTCACAGCCCACTGCATGAGAAGTGGCTCAGCTCCTCCTGCATCGCGACTTGTAATGACACCAGCAACACAGCCACACAAAGAGTAATATTAGATTATTTCTGTTATTCATCAGTATCACGGTTGGACAGAATCCTCTTAAATCTACCTAAAGTGGCTCCCCATGGATGCTAGCGCTACCACCAAAAAATAATATATTATGCATACATGTATAGCTTCTCAGCTACCCACTGGCTGGTTTTTGTGTACGATTATAAAATACCTGCATGACCCTCCTAAATTGAATATGGTTTGATGGCAGAAGCTGAGCAACGGCAGTACTCAGAAGCCTTAAATATTTCAGAAGCCTTCTCCCTCCTCTTCCTTTTCTCCTCCACTGGCAACACACAGGACTTCCCAGGCCCCACCACACTCCTGGAATGCATTCTCTCAAAAAACCCACTGAACCTCAAATTATTATTCCATGGTGAGAAAAGCAGTGAACAGTAGAAAATGACAGTTTACCCAAATGGAGGTGAAAATGCACTTTCTCCTGTACTTAAGAGAAATAACAGCTTTCAGCAAAGATCTAAATCCTAGCAACAAGCACTACATAAATGCAAAAAGGTCATCTCTTTGTTAGAGAAAGGTTACTTTGCTGAAGACATACTTTAAAAAAAAAACATCTACTGAAGGAAATCAAGCTTGGTAACATTTCTGTTGTATTTGCCCATGCAGAGAACAGATCTGTGCACTAAATTCCAGTGCAAGAATGTGAAGGAAGGTTGATTATAATGAATAATTTTCTTCTTTGAGAGATACCAGGAAGAGAATCGAAGATGTGTTTCAAACAAATAGCTATTTAAAAACAGAATTTGGGCTCTGCTGAGCAAAGTGCTGGTTGTCAGCTGTGAATTCACCTGGATGGCAACAGAGGGGGACCATACCCTCCCTGCTAGAAACGGCCAGAATGAGGAGTGCTCCTGCACCCCTGCTGCAGTCACACATCTTGTTCCTTGTCCTTCTCCCCTACCCAGACCAGCGTCTGCCTTGGCTGAAAAAAATGCTTGGAGTAAAATTCTGGTTCCAGTAAAAACCTCCTTTGACTGCCAAAGAGAGAGAGGACCCCAAAGTTTGGGAGATAGTAGACTCCAAATCCAAGACCTTCCTGTTTGAACAGTGAAGCAGGCAAGGGGTATGGAGAGAAACAAAGGCACAGAGGGCTGATCTGCATAAATCCTTATTAAGCAGGAAAGTACATAAGAATATGTTTAATTTTACTCCTAGTCAATAAAGTAAGAGGCTCTGCCAGCCAGGTTGGGTAAGCTGCTGTTCAGAGAGAATCATCACAAGGAAGACGGAGGAATAAGACAATGAAGCTAAATGTTGGGGGGAGAAATACCCAGAAAGTCTCAGTCCTGCAAAGAAGAATAAGACAATGAAGCTAAATGTTGGGGGGAGAAATACCCAGAAAGTCCCAGTCCTGCAAAGGACACCAAGAAAAATACAGTAAATTATGGGCTGTATGAAACAATGACTCCAAAACACTTGAGCCTGACGCAGAAGGATTCTGGGGGGGAAAATGAAACAAGGGAAAATCCACATGGTTTATTATCCTGGTTTGGGTCCATTTAATACTTATGTGATTCAGAACAAAATTGTCTCCCCTTGACCAAGCTCCACCTCCAAGATAACAACTGTTTAAAAACTACCATGTTTCAACAGACACATGCAACAATGGTCTAGGCTTCTTCTCTAGGTCTTTTCTTGTCTTTGAGTGCAGCTCTGCCCCATTGAAACCAGTTGGAAACTCCTGTTGACTTTACTGGGAGCAAGGATTACATTGCCTTCTGGGGAAATAGAAATAGTTACCTTTAGAGCCACTAAAAAATGGAGGATAGAAATCTCTGGTCAATAAGAAGCTAAGCCTAGGAAAATAAAAATGCAATTCTATGTCACCTTGGAAAGATCAACATCATTTGTCATGTGGTGTTTATTCAGCAGAACAACAACTGCATTTGTGCTTTTAAAGGGAAATGAAAGGAGAAAGTAGCAGGAGGGGGGAATGGGGGAGATCTGAGCACAGGAATGTACTGCCACTCCAGCCTGCTATCATTAAACCACATCAGAACTTCATAATCATGGTGTTTAATTAAACAACAGAGGCATGGGTTTATGCATTAATAATGAGGCCTAGCACTTTAGCATGTCAGGCTAAATACAGTTTTAAATTAATAATGTAGCACCGTGGCATTAGTGAGAAAATGAAATCTTATTAACAACTTAATAAAGTCCCTTATTTGCTAAAGTTCTAGCTCTCGGGGAACAGTGTTATAGCAAAGCATTTGCATCCCTTAAGGGGGCAGATGGGAGGAGGTGCTGCCTTCTCACACCCTCCATAAATCCATTATATATAGCTAGCATAGTCACTAAATATGGCCTAGTGTCTGCCAAATAATGCCGTATGTTGCTTCTAAACCTAGGTGTGACGTGCTGGATAATCTGCACACACTCTTTTTATACACCCAGGAAGGGCATTTACTCACTTTTTTCCTATGACTGTACCATCTTACCAGGCAACACTGGAGAAGAAGTGTGGAACTCTAGCCCTGTCCACAATATCAATGCTCTGCAGTCGTTTGTGTGTGATGGTCTCAGGCCCCAGGACTGCAAACACTGCTATTTTGAAGATGAGGAACTGAAGCACAGAAAGCAGCTGAGAGCAGGAGTAACAGAAAGCAGTTGATTTACTGTGGCTTACAGGGTTACCACCCATCAGCTGGTCCCTAATAACTGTCTATATCACCATTCTTGGACCACTCTCCAATTTAGGGCGGTTTATTTTCAGAGCAGACTGAGAGTGCCTGTGATAAGACACTGCAGCTCTGCACTCGTTTGTTAAGCTGCAGAAACCCTAGCACCTTATAACCAGGGTTTCACAAGCCTTTAGCTTCCTGAGTCCCATCAATTTCAAAGACCTGAGCCACCTCAGGCACACAGTGAATGGGTAGAAGACTAAAGCCTGGAGCCCCATCTGCTCAGCCCTACAGCAGAGTCTGAAGCCCAGGGCCAATTTTCCGATTGTCCATGTATTTGCTACAAATTTATCTACCTACTTCCCTCAAATCCAAAGAAAGAATTCTTTTTTCCCTCCTCTACCAGCAGTCAGCACTTCTGCCATCCAAGTAAGGGGTCCCTCCCCACTGGCTTTCCCATCTGTCTTGAAAGTCCCCCCTGCTCTTGCTTTGCTGAGGAGACAAAGAACAGGCTACAGGAGCGTAACAAAGTGAGTAACGGGGACAAAGCCAATGAGCTGACTTCAAACAGCTGAGCATTAAGGCCACAAAGAACTGGCAGCAGCAAAACCGCAAGCCATGGCCACTAAATTCAAGGGAGATCATAAAAAAGAAGATGACTAGAGACAGGAACAGACAAGGTACACCCAACTAGGAGTCTGTCAAAGAAGAGCCTCTCTGGGATGTAAAACACCCATCATACATCTTGTGCAGTTTGAAAGCATTGGTTTGGAATGGAAATCAGCCAGCAAGACCACTGACTGCCACAGATGGGAGTGCAGAAAAGCAATGGGCCAAATCCTGCCTTTGGTTATGCCCATGGGACCCTGGAGTTCTTTCCTCTTCTGTCCTCAGTTGTCTCCACTCACTAACTTTGCTCTGACTTTGTTGGACAACGTACCAACATGAGTAATCTTCCAGAGAGCTGGGAGAGAATATGGATGACAGGTGGCAGAATACACCTCTTCTTAAAAAAGAATGGACTCCCATATCCGATGCCTCCAAATGTCCAGTTGCATTTTCCATGTGCATCCTGCTACAGAGAGAATCCTGATCTTGAAGAAGCTGGATGGGGGACTCTCGCTGTGCCCTTTTTTCATTCAGTTACTGCCCTGCTCTCTGGAATGAGGAGGGAGACAGGGCAGAACGATAGCTGGGCTTCTCACAGGAGAGCTGAAAGCAGGAGCAGATTTCCCTGTGAAGCCCGTGCACATGGGGAGCCCTAATCTGCAGGTGAAGGCCACCCCTCCGTGCCTCTCCTGCCTCCCAGACCCAGGGATGGGGCTTCACTTGGGAGCCATGGAGTTTGTGGGAAGTAGCAGCTTGGGCAACGTTTGTGCAAGTGAAGCATCCAGGACATAAAAGTCATCTCAGCATGCCTAGTCTTCCATCTCTTTGTGTTAAATAATAAATAGAAACCTAATGGAACTGAGTATGACTGCAGGAAGCAGTGTGAAGCCAGAGTAGACCTGCATCTTCCCCCTTACTTCATCATCAGTGAGTAAATGGGTCACTCGTGAATGGGATCTAAGTAAATCTCCATCCTTTTTATTCTGTCTTTATACTCAAGCTCCTGCAATAGGACGTGGCTCAAACTCACACCCCTCTGCTACAAAACACTAAACACGAATGCTACAAATGATCTCATCAAAACCCCTTATGTTTTTTCTCTGAGCTCAAGAAAACTTGAGGAAACAAAGTTTTTCATTCTAGAAATCCTTCATTTGCTTTTTAATTGTGCAGTGGGATGTCTTGGGATCTGGTCTTTTTCTCCCCCTTTTTTTAATTTTCTATTTATTAATATTTAATCTCTGCACGGTGAAGAGGAAAATCATTTCTGCAATAACATCAGAATGGGAGGGTTAGAAATCAATAGCCAAGCTCTCACAAGACACATTCAATCCCTTCTTAATCCATTTTCGACTGCTCCCCTGTCTTATTAGAACAGCCAAGTTTTCCCACACTTGTTAGGTTGGGATATTCACGTTGCAGGAGGCAACTGAAAGCATCCAGAGAAGCAGAAACCTCCTGAAAGGCAGGAGAGAGAACAGAGCATTTGTCTTTGGGAGAGAAGACCATACTCTGAACCCAAATCCCTACTCTAAAAACCTTCTGATAGAAAGCCTGGCCCCACTTCTTTGAATCGTGACACATCCTGCATCAACCATCAGCCCTGACCCACACCGGAACATCTTTCCATTTCGGTTTTTCTTCAAGGCCACCTGTCACATCCAGATCTCTCAAGCATCACGTTCACCAGTGCACGGTCAGTTCTGCAGAGGAGGAAGAGCCAAAGAGCCATACTTGATGGGAGAGGTCGGTGTCTTAGAAAGCCAGTGGTGAGCAGGAGAGTCCCATGCACCTGGTGGTCTCAGGGGACTGGGGAGGAAGAACAGGAGAAGGAGACTGGGACTTGGGAAAAGCAAAAACTGTGTATCACAGAATCATATAATGGTTATAGAATAGAATCAGAGAAACTGTAATCCCTCATCCTATCGCTCTCCTCCCAGATCAAGAGTCCCTCCCCAGCTTTCCTGCAGCCCCTTTAGGGACTGGAAGGGGCTCTAAGGTCTCCCTGAAGCCTTCTCTTCTCCAGGCTGAACCCCTCCCCAATTCTTTCAGCCTGTCCTCACAGCAGAAGGGCTCCAGCCCTCGCAGCATCTTCATATATCCAGTTTTGATACCCAGTATCCCATCTTTAAGCTTAAACTGGAACTAGATGAAAGAGCAGATGATGCCTCCTTGCTCTTCCGAGGGGCAGGGGCTACTGTGGCCCTGTGCAGCACGTCCAAGGCTACTACAGTGTGGTCCTATCCCTCCTCCCCAGGCCATCTACTGTGCTAAATCCCCCCCAGCTCTACCAGTTGGCCGTGGGGCTGCAGCTGGAGCTGCCTGAGCCCGGCTGATGCAAGGAGAGACTTTTCCAGCAGAGGGAACTGCAGACCAGAGAATCTCCATCCCTCCTTCCAAGCTGAAACACGCACCGAAGCCCGGAGCTGAGGAGTCTCTTCTCCCCTGCCTGGGAGAAAGATGTTCCAGGCTTCCCCCCCAGCTCTACCAGTTGGCCGTGGGGCTGCAGCTGGAGCTGCCTGAGCCCGGCTGATGCAAGGAGAGACTTTTCCAGCAGAGGGAACTGCAGACCAGAGAATCTCCATCCCTCCTTCCAAGCTGAAACACGCACCGAAGCCCGGAGCTGAGGAGTCTCTTCTCCCCTGCCTGGGAGAAAGATGTTCCAGGCTTCTCTGCAGGAGCTTTTGACCAACCTTCTGCTGGCTGGTTTCGTTGCTGAGGGCTGTGTGCATAGGGGGACTGCGAAAGAAATGCATTCAAAAAGGAAACTGGTTGAAAACTCTCTGATTACCGTATTAAAATAGAAAAAAAATTCCTTCAAATCCTTATACCTATCTTCTTGCTGCCACCTAGTGAAGGGGAAAAAGCATGACTATCTGAGTGACCTATCCCAGAGGCCTCTATTTGTTAAACGAATTCTTAATTTGAATAAACTGCTTCAAAATAACCTTTAAAGTGGCATGAAGCTCTGCTCCTTCCCTGTTGGAAGTCTCCTTCAGAAAGCACCCTTCTAAGTCCTTGAAGGGACCGCTACTGACAGAGATTTCAGCATCACTTGGGCCTGAAGAGCAACACCATATTGAGTGTTTTGTTGTACTGGAGCTCTTTGGGGCGCTCTTATAAGCTGTAGGGCTTGTGGTGGTCTTTGCAGGATCAGACAGTACAGGAAGAGTTCACTGTCTTTCATTTACCTTGAATACATAGCTATGATAGCCACTACGGCGGGGAGGATCATAAGCACAGACTCTTTATACACCCACCTACCATCTGGGGAAGGTGTGGTAATCAGAATCCAACTCCTTCTGAGCACCTGAGTGAGCTTCCGAAGTTTTATATCCAAAGTCCTGTGGCTTAGTCGTAAGATAAAATCAAAATGGTATGTTTCTGCATCGTTCAGGGATTTTTGGAGAGAAGAGCCTCAGCTGTGTGATAGTCAAGTGACACACAAGAAGTCAGCAGAAATACTAACACTTCAGCAGCTCCAGTTCTTTTTACAATCCTGCCACGCTTCCAGGTGACAGCCGTGACCTCCAGCTAGTCCAGACCTACAGATGCCAGGTTGGACCAGGCTTTGAGCAACCTGGTCTGGTGGGAGGTGTCCCTGCCCAGGGCACGGGGTTGGAACTATGTGATCTTTAAGGTCCCTTCCAACTCTAACCATGCTGTGATTCTGTCTGGCCAGACGCCTGTCAGACCGAGCTCTGCCAGCTTTTCCCAGCCTTGAGTTTCTGTCCTCTCCCTGCCCACCATTTCCAGAGAGCTGGAACCAGCACAGCACTGCCACAGTTTGTGCCGTTTCAACCTAATTGCTCTTGCTCCCACACCCGAGGGAAGAAGTTCACCCCCTATTTCCAGCAGTTCCAGTTGAGCTTTCCGGGTGGAACAACTCCATTCGTCCCACCATCATTTGTACTCAGCAGCAGATGATCCATTCACACGTTTTGATGCTTGAACACCTCTTTGCTTTCCAGTGTCCAAGTTTCTGAATAAAAAGTCCAAAGACTGCTGGGCTTTCTGCAGTGACAGGCAGGGACAGGGTTGCATTTATGGGGCAGGTATCCAAAACACAGGCTGGGGGGTTCTGATCCAAGACCCCAAAGCGCCCGCGGGTCTTATTGTCCCTCTTAGTCTTTCGGGTTAATTCTGATTATTTTTTTTGTTGCGTTTTGCCTCCCCGTGCCTGGAAGCCGAGGAGGGGAGGTGGGTGCCCGCCGGGCTCTGAAGGAGGTGGTCGCTAGATGTCAGCATGGGACTGTCACAGCGCCCACCGCTCCTTGTTTCTTCTACTTTTAATATCCAAATCGGGCCGATAGGGTTGGAGACACATTTCTCATGGTTGCCCCCTCCTCTTTTCTGATGGACAAAACCAAATCCATTCGTAAGTTGGTCCCCTGTCACCCAGCAAAACAAAGAAAGTGTTTAAATGCATGTGGCAGTCTTTGCAGCTGGTCTTCTTATACATTTCGATGTTCGGTCCACCTCAAATCCCGAGGTCTTTAATCTGCACATGAGAGGTAACAAGTAGCTCTGGTTTGTGCTTCCTTGCTTAGTCCTATCTCATCCCAGTCCTCTAGACATGCAGACGGCAGGCACTGACATTGTAAGACCCACTGTTTTGCTCAGGTGCATGGCATTAAGAAATTGACTGAAATTGAAGAAAATACATGTTTATCTCGACCCTTTTCTTTCCCTCTTTGCATTAGAACTGAAATAAACCATATTCAAGCTCTTCCAGTAGTAGCAGGTGCTACAACCTCCAAATTCACTTTTTTTTCTCCCCTGAAGGATGAGCAGAGTCTCCAACTCCAACTCCAACTCCAACTCCAGCTGGGAGCCAGAGTCCCAGCAAACGAAGGTGGGTGCAGCCCTGGTCCAGTCCCCACATCCAGTTAAGCAGCCAGAATTTCTCTTTGTAGGCAGCTTTGCCTGGTCAAGTTAACAGAAACCCCTTGAATTCAGGGAGGCAGACACAGAGAATCCAGTAATCAAATCATTGATGGTGCCTGTTATTTATAAAATGTTAGTGACTTGAAAGAGTTTTAATAGAGGTATGGGTCCTGCCCGGAGGAACTTACAGTTACAATAACTATTATAATTGCAGTGAGAATAGTCTTCTATTAGTTATTAAATATTCACACCTAGTTTTAATACTTAAAACAGCAGAAGAAAAAAATCCTACTTTAAAGCTGACAAATACTCTACAGCTTCTGATACTTTCATTTCCTATTGCATATGTCCACTTTTCCCCAAAGCACTTGGAAGAGGTTTTATTTTCAGCCATATTCTTCCAGATGAGTCATTCCCTTCTGCTATTTTTTTTTGTCTTCCTTTTTTGTTGTTCTAGTCCAACATGACAAAATCCAAATCAGATGTTCCCCTTTCTCAGTTTTTGGTGAGAAACCAGGTTGAATATTTTCAAAGATGCATATTCACAGCTGAAATTTTAGGGAGAAGTCCAAAACAAATTCCTCTGTGTGCATTTTTTGGTAGCACATTAAACCTGATTTGATTTCAAATTCATACAGGCTCCAAATGACTTCTCTCAGCTATGTGTTTTGGAATTACTTATAAAGCAGTGAAACCTTCTGCTCTGTTCTCTTGTAGTTGATACACCTCCCAAGCCACCCTTCAGTGTGGAAATAAGCTTTGAAGAACTCACTCATTTATTCAAGCACTAGAAAGCCTGTGTGAAAAGTGTTTACTTCTGATTTTCAGCCCGTTGCCTCGCCTGGCATTCGCCGTGTCAGATGCATATGACATACTCAGAAAGCCAGCAATATTTGCAACGTGTCTTTACAACCAGAATTCCTGAAACATTATAACACCACTAGTCCTTCTCATTGCAAGATCTCAACACAACCCAAAAAAGGTAAATCATTTCCAGCAGGGGACAATCCTGCTTTTAACAATCCCCAATCACCTTTTTCATGGGAATGATTTATGCCAGTGATAATATCCCAGTACCTCACTCCTTTTGTTTATTATCACTTGGAGTGTGGGACTGATTCCAGAGATGAGTGCTCACCTGTATTTGAAAGTTATATATATACAGCAGTTACATGGCCCAATTCTCATAAAACAATTAAGTGACTAAAACCAGTAATCGGTCTTCATGGTCTGATAAGCCTGATCAAGGTAGCAAGAAAGAGATGTGACAATACGTTCAGACACTGGAGGTGAGGTAAGAGAAGATCAGTGAAAAGTACGATGGCCAGACCTTGTGCACGCTCTGCCAGGCTTGGACAGCAGCTGGTTTTCTGTGCTCCACTCCTCTGAGAGGCAGAAACACAACCTGCCAGACTTACAGTGGGAGGGGAAGAGCCTCACTGCAGGCAGCAGCTCTCCATCCACGGGCGAGGATGCATGTGTCACCGCAGATCTGGGTGCTCTCGGCTCTGGCAGGGAGAAGGGAGAGAGACAAGCTCGTCATTTCACGTTAGCACACTGCACAAAGGGAGGTGATGGGAGGAGGACAAGCTAACTACGCTTTGTGGAGGGCCTGATAAAAACAAAACACATTCTGGAGAAAGCCTCGTGTCACCTTAACACCCGAGCTATTTACTGCAGCAAACAACCTACCAGGTACGTCTGCATCAACTGGTGGCATCTGCCTGTGGGCAACATCCACCTGCTCGCATCTGTATGTCACCACACAGGATTCATCCCATCCTTTCTAAGCAGCCACTTGAGGGGTCTGGACCAGGCACATGTCATGCTTAGAGACGGCCTAGTGTGCCCTTATACTATCCGTGTACCACAACTCAGTACCATGAAGCAGTTTCAGAAGCCTAGAAGAAAAAATGAGCCTCTTTCTGGGACCTCTTTCTGTTGCAATTAAAGATTAAGCCCTCTCTATCATCTCAATGCAGGGATACAGGACAAAGCACTCTGATTATCCTTCTCTTACACAGCTCTCATCTTTGCCAGGGGCTGCCTTGGATTCTCCGTGAGATTTCTCTGTGGGCCAGACACTCCACCACTCGTGGCAAGGATTCCCACAGGGATGATTTCTCACCCACTGCAGGCCACGATGGGGAACAGTTTGCTTCCTTTCCAAGCTTAGCACTCAATTACCAGTACCCACAACTGGGAAGGAGAGAGTCCCTTCAGAGCTGGACTGACTCACCAAGGATCAAATTCATTTTTCTGCCAGGTGGAAAGGAGTAGCAAAGTGAGTCTCTGAAGAAAATGAAAATAGACAGGGCCTCTGCTTCAGAAATCTCTCTGCACAACTGGTGCCACCTCTGTCATCCCCACCTAAATCAAAACAACCCAAATCAGCAAGCCATGCCCACAGCTGGCAAGACCTTTGCCTCTCATTGCAACATGTACCAGGAGTGGTCCCACGTTTGGACCAGTGGAGAGTGTTGACCTCTCCAGTTTTTCCCGAGAATGGCACTAGAAAAGTCTCAAGAAAATATTCTGGTTCCTTAATCAATTCTCTATTTGCTTTGGGGCTAACAAGGGCTACATGGAGAAGCAGGCTGAAGCATCAGCCCAATCATTGCCGCTTCCCATTAATTTTAGAAAGGGAAATGAGCCAGTTCTCCGGGCTGGAGCTCAGCACTGTCACCTTCTCACAGCTGAACCTGCTCTCACTTTTCCAAAGCTTTTAGACAGAAGTAGGAATTCATGATGCTCTCCCTGCCCTTCCAGCAGCCGGGAGCAGCTCCAGCAAAGTGGAGATAACACCCTTGGTGCTGCACTGTTCACGTCAGCAGTTTCTCCTCCTCTGCCTCATCCCAGCAGCAGACACAAGTTCCAGAAAGGCGATTAGGATTCATGTCCATTCCCACTCACTGTTCGGAGCTGTTTTCTCCTGCCTGCTCCTCCGGTGTCATCTGCTTTTGTCCCCAAGTGCCTGCTGAGGGGTGCCCATCGCGCCCTGGCACCTCCTCTCCCCGAAATGGCGGAGCAAGGAGGGCAGGAGGCCCGACACGCAGGGCAGGGGTTGGCCATGAAGGGAAGGGGCCGGTCACGAAGAGGGGAGATCGGTCATGAAGGGAAGGGGCCAGTCATGAAGGGAAGGGGCCAGTCGTGAAGGAGGAGATCGATCACCAAGTGAAGAGGTTGGTCACGAAGAGGGAGACAGGTCATGAAGGGAAGGAACTGGTCACCAAGCGAAAGGGCCGGTCATGAAGGGAAGGGGCCAGTCATGAAGGGGGAGATCGGTCACGAAGGGGGAGGCCAGTCACCAAGGGAAGGGACTGGTCACCAAGCGAAGTGGCCGGTCATGAAGGGAAGGGGCCGGTCACGAAGTGGGAGACCAGTCACGAAGGGAAGGGGCCGGTCACGACGGTTACGGAGGGAGAGACCGGTGACCGCGCGAAGGGCCCACCCGTCCCCGTCCCCTTCCCGCCCGCCGCCTCAGGGCTGCCCGCCGCGGCCGCCGCGATTGGGCGGCGAGCGCGTCCCGGCGGGCCCCTCTCCGCGATATAAGGGACGGCGGGGCCGGCTCCCGCCTCACTGCCCGCCCCCGGCGCGGAGCGGAGCGGCGGGGCCGCCTCCTCCTTCTCCTCCGCCTCATCATCCTCCTTGTCCTCAGCGGCGGCGGAGCGCGGGAGGCGATGGCCGAGCTGAAGTCGCTGGGCGGCGAGGCGTACCTGGCGCTGGCCCCGGGCTACGGCCCCTCGGCTTTCGCCTACGGGGCGGTGCGCGGCGGAGGAGGAGGCGGCGGCGAGGACCCGCGGGGGACTTACCCGGGGGGCGGCGGGGCGGACTTCCATCCCGGGGCGCTGGGCAAGTCGGCGGAGAGCAGCGGCGAGCAGAGCGGCGAGGAAGAGGAGGGCTTCGAGGCCGGGGTGAAGGGCGGCGCGGCCTTCGAGCGGGAGGGCAAGCTGAAGGGGGCGGCCGTGGGGAAGAAGCCCAAGGAGCAGCGCTCGCTGCGCCTCAGCATCAACGCGCGGGAGCGGCGGCGGATGCACGACCTGAACGACGCCCTGGACGGGCTGCGGTCCGTCATCCCTTACGCCCACAGCCCTTCGGTGCGGAAACTCTCCAAAATCGCCACCTTGCTCCTGGCCAAGAACTACATCCTCATGCAGGCCCAGGCGCTGGAGGAGATGCGGCGGCTGGTGGCCTACCTGAACCAGGGCCAGGCGCTGAGCGCCCCGCTGCCCGCCACCCTCAACCCCTTCGGACAGTCGCCCGTCTACCCCTTCGGCGGCACGGCCTTGCCCGGCTGCCCCGAGAAATGCACTGCCTTCACAGGAGCCGCCTCCGCCCTCTGCAAACACTGTAATGACAAGCCCTGATTTGGGGCTGCTTCGGGCTTTTTTTGGGGTTTCATTTAATTTTTATTTTTTTTTCTTTTCTGCGCACTTTTCTTTCCACTGCCATCAGCCCTGGCTTCCTACCATCAGTTAAGTCTGGGTTTTTCTTTTTTGTTTGCTTCTCTTAAATACCCACCCCCTCCCCGTACCCCATTTGGAAATGTTTGGCAGTTTGAGATGAACCCCCAAAACCACCCACTTTCAACTTTGTTTAGTTACCTCCCCCCCCCACCTCCACCCCCCAACTTCATCTGTAGAGTTATTTCCTTCCCAGCCTGTTAGTGGACCGTGAGCATCACGCTGCTTTTCTGCTTGCTCTGATCTACAAAGTTTCTGTGCAGTTCTTAAACTTAAGCTATAGGACGAACAGGGAGGGAGAGAAGATCTGGAAAGGGGAAACCTCAGTGAGTTTTCTTTGGCATGGTCAATCTATGTTAAAAATAGCTTAAAAAGAGGGGGGGAGGGAGAAGCAAAATCCAGCTACAAAACTATGCAACGTCTCAATCACGGGGGGGTGTCCTGTGTAGCCAAGTAGGGGTTGGACCACAAATCCAAATGAAAATGTCATTCGGTCAGCTCCCGGGAGGGGGGAAGTTTGGTGCTCTTGATAAAACAATAGATGCTTCAAAATAAGATGCTTTTTTAAATTTTTTCCTTTTTTTTTGCGCTTAAAAAAAAATTAACCCATTCTTGAAGTGAGAGGAACCTGTGATTGTATGCTAATGCTTGCTTTTTTGCCTGTTTCTCAGCTTGGTTAAGTTTCCCAGATGATTTTTCCAAACTCGTTGCTCATCACGATAAAGCCAAAAGGTCACTTAACATATTTATATGTATTTATAATAAATAAAAGACGTGAATAACCGCTTTCTCTGTCCTGCATGTCTCTAACACCAGCTGGCAGTCAAAGCAAACCCCCACTGAAGTCAGGTAAAGCGGGGCCAGAGGCGGCAGTCCTTGGCAGAAGAGCAGCGGTGTGAAGTTAGGGGAATGATTGGAATACTTGGAAAAAAAAAAAAAGCTTGTGGACGTTCAGCTCAGGATCAGCAGGGGTTTGGTTATTTCTCCAGGCTCTCATAAATCGTCAGCACACACCCAAAAAAAAAAAAAAGAAAATATTGTTTATGCTTGACATTTAGAGTTAAGCAGGTAGAGATGTAGCGTGTGTGTTTTGAGACTTGCTGGGGGATGCTGTGCCCCGAAAGTGGCCTTTAAAGGGGGTTTTTGCAGCGTTGAGCTTAGCTCCGAGGACCCCCGTGTAAAACATGGCAGGGAAGGAAATGGCTTGAAGACTCTGCTTATCCCTTTGGCTTGGTTTTCTGTTGTATCGACTGCTTGACCCTAGACCTAAGTGTGGGGTTTGGGCTGTTTAATAATCATGACTAAACTCACAATCTCTTGCCCAGTTTCGGCTGTGTTGGTGCGAGTTGCACAGCGAGTCCCTCGCTGGCTGAGTTTTCGATGTTGCCCGTGTTGGTTCACTTTGTTTTGCTGGTTTATGATGTTTTTAACGCTTTGGTGCCTTGTATGCTTGGCTAGTCATTATATAATAATAATCATGATAATAATTGAGGTGCGTTCAGTGATTTCTGTTGGGATTGGAATATTTCCCCCCCCCTCCCCAATGTCAGAGCAGCTGCACAAACTGGTACAGTCGCAGCCCGAGGGGCTAGAGCTGTCCGTGGCCATTTGTGTTAGGAGTGGGGTGTAACTATTTAGGGTTATTAAACCAATTTCCATGCCTGTCGCCAGTGTTATGCTAATTTGAAAAGGGCTGCCGTCCCTCTAAAGCCGCTTGTCCGTGGCACTTAATTTTAATTAATAGATTTCCAAGACTTTTTTTCATGTTAGGAAAAGGAAGTGTGTGAGTGAGCCTCGTTCATAAAGACATATGTTTAAAACTGGTTCCTGCTCATTTCCATTTTTATATCTTCATGTCTTTTTTTTTTTTACAGAATAGTTTTACAGAACAGTTTATCTGTTGTACCTTTTTCCGTAACAGAAAATCTTGAAAATACTCTTAAAAGGCATCTGATGAAGCGAAAGCCGACCAAAAGCACTACTGAAGCAAAAATGACTGGAAACTGCAAATCAGCAAAGGTCATTTAAAATTTTTGCAGACTGAGTTGTTGCTAGAAAATATTTTGGAAAAGGCATCAGTTCAGTGGAGAATCATGATTTTTAGGTAAACGTTTATTAATTCTGCTTAAAATTGTATGAGATTGAGCAGTTGGGGGTACTTAAACAGAATTTAGTTTAACTGTTCATTTTTCACCCAAACTGAAATAGCTGGAGAATAAAGTATTTAACAGCTTAATATTAAATGTGTGTTTGGCTAAAGACTTACGCTAATAATCATGGAATTTATAATTTCTTCTTTCTCAAATAATTACAGCAAAAAATGTGGCTTATTAATTTCAGAGCATAAAAAAGTCTTCATAGTCTTAGAGAAAAGCTATTTTTGGAACAATGGGGTTTAGTACAGTGATTGTTTAATTCTTTTCTGATAACTTACATGAGTAAAAAGCATGCTCATATTACCATATCTACCTGGAATCCTAAAAATCCACCTTCTGAGAGCCCTTGAAATATTCAGAAGGTTCTTTGAGAGCCCACTCTGAATTAAATGATCTCGGGAGGCTAGATGTGGAATTTCAAATACAGAAGATAAGACCTGCATTAAAGAAAATTTTGATAGAATAACTAGCAAGTGTGAGTATTTAAGTACTGTTAAAAGTCTAGGTATTGAAAACAGAAATGTAGAACTTATCAAAGCAGTACTAGAGGAATTTGTAAATCATTAACATTGACCTTAAAGCATGGGTTTTTTAATTTTAAAGTGGAAGGAACTCCAATCATAACTTTTCCTGAAACAAACATATTCATATTAAACTAAAACGAAGTTGACTAACTTCTCGGTTAACCTGAAAATTCAGTCCTGTGGGTTGCTTCAGGCTGCTATGGATTTGTAGGATGTTAACTCTTCCCGTGCAGAGCCCTCTGCCTCTCCCACCCACAGGAAGGCATCTCTTTCCCTGTGATTTACGCTTTGTGCTGAGCCGCTGCTAAAACCGCTGCCGAGCGACTGCCTAATGCTGCTGGAGAGATGGTTTTGTTGGGAGGGGATAAAGTGGCGCCTGATGATCACGCGTGTCTGTGTGCAGCACGGTGCTAACCCTGCAAATCTGCGGGGTTATCCCGGGGCTGAGATCCCCTAACTTCTCATTTCTTTGTCCCCTTCTCTGGCATCTGAAAAAAAAAAAAAAGAGATCAAACCTACTTATTTTGTAAGATTTTAAGTGTCTGCTTCCAGTTGGTGTTTCAGAGAATATGAAGGGAGGACTTCAAAATGGTAAAAGATAATTTTTTTTTCTGCTCAAATGTTGTGATGCTTGCTATTTTTTTCCACAGAGGGTTTATGGTGTATGCTCAGATGGAACTGAAATACAGCTCATGTTCTAATGTACTCGTGATCCTGGTATGTTCATACTTTGAAGAAAACATAATGCCGACTTTTCATTAAAAAGATAATATATTGTTTTCTAACTTCATTTAGTTTTTCTTCAAACTTCAAGAGTGATCAGAGTGAGGCGTCATTAGGAAGAGACACAAATAGGAGATGCTGCTCCACTCTCTGTTGCTTTTTTTTAACTGTGTAATTCTAGTCGCTGACCAAAACTAATAAACTTCAAGAGTGATCAGAGTGAGGCTTCATTAGGAAGAGACTCGAAGAGGAGATGCTGCTCCACTGTCTGTTGCTTTTTTTTTAAGCTGTGTAATTCTAGTCGCTGACCAAAACTAACGCTTTACTAACCTTTATAACCTTCCTAATAGCGAGTTGGAAACTGCTGTCAGTTTGCACTGCCTCGGTCAAGGTTTAACGTTAACGGTCCTGAGCTTGGGAGGGAAAATCTTGTGTAACCAAATACAGGGGAGCAACAGGTTTGAAGATGGAGGGCCCAGGAGGCGGCTGTCTGCTCCAGGTACCTGCAGAAAGTTAAATCACTTGAAGTTCCTGGAAAGAAGCCACGAGAATCACACTGTTTTCCTTGCTCTTTAATCCCTATAACTGATTTTCTGACGTTCTGTCACAATATCTGAATATTGCTCGTTTCCGAGACTTTGGGAAGTGCTTGCTCATTGCTCTGAGATAATTTTTCGGCATTGTTCTTTACATATACATATCTATAATTTTAATTCTAAAATAGTAGCTGGCGTTTTACAAGGGTGAAAGGAACACAGGGTCCAATCTTGCTGCCGTTTCACTACTAATTGGCAGCATTTCTGGCAACACCAGTGACAGCAGGACGGAGCCTGATGCTCCAGAGCACAGCGGTGGGTCCCCAACCCGACAGGATGCTGCCTTTTTTTCCGAGGCTCTGGAGGACCAGAAACCTCTGTGGGAGCTTTATCCCTTTCCTGTATTAGCCGTGTAGCAGAGCTGCAGAGCGTAGGGCACGCTGGATAAAGACCTCGCTTAAAAGCTGTCACGGTTTTTGGGGCCAAACCTGCTTATTGTCAGCTCAGCAGCCGGAGTCACGGCGTGTCCTGCAGGCTTGAGTTTGCCACAACTCGCATTATTTAGCTTACAATTTAGGGGAACAAAACCAAGCGTTTCCCCTTTTCCCTCCTCCTCCTATTGCCTGTGTTCAAACAAGCACGTTTCCTCCCGAAAATAAGAGGTGGGACTTTGCAGCATCATTGAAATTTATTTTTTAGCCTGTGCTTGTCTCCTGCCGTGTGAATCGCCAGCAGAGAAAAGAATCACTGTTCTACTCTCAAATAGGTGAAAATACTTTCAAAGAATTCTAGCAGACACCCCCCAATATTTTTAATTTTCGGAACGGCTTTTACTCTGTTATCTGTCATTTGATAGAATTTTGATTAGTGTTGCACAATAGAAAAGTTGGGGTTTTTTTGTTTTCGCTAATCCCGATTAAGGCTAGAAAAGACTCTTGATTACAGTAATTTTAATAATGTAAATTTGTTTGTGATATGTCTTTAGTCTTTAATCCCCTTTGGCATTCCGTTCAAAGGGAGATGAAAAATTCAGGGATTTATAACGTTTAAATCAGTCATTCCATGAATGCTTCTCAGGCACTTGTTCTCCCACCTGGAATAAAAAAAATACCTAATGGATATATAACAAAATATTTTGCTATCAGATTAGAAATATGTTTGTGGGGGTTTTGTTGAAAAATAGCTTAATATCAAGCATTTTACAATAAGGTGTATGTACATAAGAGAAATTGGAAACAATTATCAAAACAAAGAATATATTAGAGACACTTTTGCCATTCATTTAGATGCTTCCAAGTATGGTTTTTTCACTATGAACTTTAAGCTTTTCATAGTCAAAATTCACGTTAATTGTTTTATCTGTTACAAATAGAAATAAGAATTTGAGGTATTTATAAATACATAAAGTTTTAAAAGGATCAAGTTATATTTTTAAAATATTCTTTGCTGCATTTAGCAATAGTAAAATTTGAGTGGATGTTTATTCCTGAAATGCAAAACAGTTTCAGGCATAATTCTCGAAATTTCTTTAAGGCCAAATAGATTAATCCTAAGTATTAGTGTTACAATTTGTAGAGATATTTAGCTAAGCTGTTTCAAAGGAAAAAAAAAAAAAGGGGTGGTGGGCTAATTTTTTTGCTACACTTCAGGTACTGAAATTTACAGAACGAAGACTTGCAGAAGACAAACCCCAAGTGTGTGATGTCTTACACAAGAGAGGGGAATATACTGGTTTTCAAACTCCGTGCCCTAGTGAAATAGTTAAAATATATATTATTTTTATTATTTTATTTTCATTTGTAAGACTTGAATTTCATCAGTGATTCGTGTTCATTAATATCTGTTTCATTAATGCCATTTGTATTTGCTTAATTTCCATTTCCCTGTGCTAAGGCTGCTGTTGTGTGTGTTCATGTGGATGGATGGGGAATTGTGCTATGAATACACCCCAACCTCCCTCAGCCACCAATGGGGAGGGGGAAAAAGAAACCTCGCTGCTCTTTTGCCTTAAGTATTTCAAAAGGAAAAACATGGCTGAGCAA
Organism: Calidris pugnax; assembly: GCF_001431845.1. Taxonomy (NCBI): domain Eukaryota; kingdom Metazoa; phylum Chordata; class Aves; order Charadriiformes; family Scolopacidae; genus Calidris; species Calidris pugnax. The sequence goes on from NW_015090780.1 coordinate 2,978,079, forward strand.
AAAAAAAAAAACATCACCCCAGTTTTTCCTCCAAGCCCACTTTTGTCTAAAGTAATGAGGCCATCGTCAGTTGGCTCCAAAGAGCGTTGTGATTTGGTGTGACGTACAGTGAATCAGTGCAGATCCATTCGGACTGCATTCGTTATTTTAATGAGAGGGAAGCAAATCTGGGTTTTTTTTGGCCGCAAACCTTAAGATGCAAAGCATAATGCGAAATGTTTGCTGATTGCCACAAGGCAACTGACATTATGGATTTTTATCGCCATCATTATGTGGCTTAAAACTCGCCACATCCCAAGATATTTACCCCCTTCCCTTTTCTCCAGGAAATGACAGGGAAGTTGCGACGCTGACATTTAAAAGCAAAAAAAAAAAAAGCTCATCTGTTTAATTTCTCCGCTTATTAAAACCTGACGTTCCATCCTAGGGTCTGGCTTTGTGGTTTGGTTGTGGGGTTTTTTTCCACGCTTTCCCAGAGGAGCAGGAAAACCCCCACCGCAACGCGGTCACCCAAAAAAGGTCACATTCAGTTGGGCGACAGCAGCACGAGGTCCCCACCAGCCACTGCTTGATGTAGTATGAGAAATGACACCGGGGCCGGCGCATCTCTGCACCAACAGTAATCACAGTAATGGTCTGCATCAGAATTTACCAGTAGCTCAACTTTTCCCTGGGCCCCAGTAATGGTTTCCTCTTCCCCGATACCAGTAAGGAATTTATTGTGCTTGTATTTGCCCCCGAGCAAACGGCAGCCGGTTGATTAGTGAAGGGAAAAAAAAACTTTCCAAATGAGGTTACACTGATAGATGAGGTTGTATGTGCGGGCGTGTTCATCCGTGGAAAAGGTGCCTCCACACGCGTGATGCGTTGAGCCATATTTATGATGTCTTTTCCATATATGGCCTGCACGCACGAATGAATATTCCTCGAATTTATTTACTCAATGTGTCTTTTTTCCGTTGGTTGTTGGTGGCTTTTCTGGAATGCTTTTATTGTGTTTTCATGAAACTTTGTGCAACACCATTTGATGTTGGCACAGAAAGTGCCGTTGACTGAAAACCACCCGTCTCCTGGAAAATTGCTTTGACCTGTTCAACCTGATGAACCCATGGGGAATTATTTTTTTTTCATCATTTTTATTTCACCCTTAAAAAAGAAAGTGCTGGCTCGGGATGGGACAGGAGAGGGTGTTGGTTTCCCGTTCTCTGCAGGAAGAACGATGGAGAACCAGCCTTTCTTTCCTTTTACCGCTTTCCAAACGCGTCCTCTTCTTATTGATTTGCTAAAAGTTTAAAACAAAAAAAAAAAAAATCACGCGTTGCGCTCTTCACAGGGATGTCATGAAGAAATCCTTATGCCACCCATTTGTGAATTATATTACCCTAAGTATGTTTTTTTTATCTCCTGGCAGCTTCAGTGTAAGGGTGACTCCGCGGCTGACAGCCACGGTGGGTGCGCTCGGGGTTCCCAGCAGAACCGGGGCTGGAGGGGAAAAGAGATGAAAATCTCTGGCAAAATGTTAAAATGGCTGCTGACTGGGAGGCCTCTGGGTTAGTTTTACATCCTTCCCCACGTCCAAGAAAATACAATTTTACTTCTAACAAGTTTTCTCCCCTCGGCTTTTCCCCCCTCTCTCGCTGCCGTCGGTTTCCTGGAAGATTTGAGGACAGAAAGCACTTTGGTTCCAGGAGCTCTGTTACTCCTCACGGGCCTTTCTGCAATCCAATGTGGCAACTCTAGAGAATAATCTCAGTACCCAGAGACCACACAACATCCGAGAACTTGTTCCTCTGCGACTTGTCTCCTCATTCAGGTTCGCAAATACCCTTTTTTTGAAGCTGGTAAGGCTGAACAGAAGAACAGAAGATATTTTATTCAACACAGATGAAAAGCTGTGTCTCTGCCCATTTGCTGAACGTGGCAGGTATGTTCCTCAGGAGTGTAACTCCATCAGGTCCTGCAGTAGCAGTAACGCTCATCTTTTCCACTTTAATCTAACCTAAAAACTTCTCAAATCTCCTCCGAGGGGCTGCTGGTTGGGGTTTGGTTGGGACTTGGCCAGGCAGAGAGCGGCTCAGCCTGGCAGAGATGTGAGGGGGATCTGCTCAGACAAGGATGCCCCAAAACCAGTCCAATCAGGGAAAAAGCTGATATTTTTTCATCACACATCTTCTGACGTTCAGTCTATTTGCTGCTCTGGCCTGTGATTCATTCCCCACATTATTCTCGCTGCTGGCCCGAAGTGCTCCATTTGAGTGAGACCAAAAGCTTATTCTGATTATTCTTGCTGATGGCCTGAAGTGCTCCATTTGAGTGAGACCAAAAGCTTATTCTGATCCCCATTTCCATTCAGATGTGGTTTTACCCAAAACTCGGGGTTTCTTTTGGCCCAGCTGTTAAAATTAAGAATCAGTGTACCCCAAATTTGGAGGCACAGGATGGTGGAGTTTAACTCAATTATGAAAAAAAAAAAAACAAAACCAAACCGCTGTGGTCATTAATTTTGAGATAAAAATATGAATAGTTTGGGATAGACTGACCCTCTGCTCACATACTCTTGGTCGTCACAACTCGGTGATCCTGATTTCTAGTGTCTGGAGAGCCCTGGACGGAGCAGACAAAGTATCTTCACTCATTCAGGAGCTGAGAAGTGGAAATTACATGTCTTTCCTCTTCATTTTCTCTGGGAAAATCTTTTAACTAATTTATGGAGTACTTAACCTGATTTTGCATGTGTGCGAGTAAATGAGCGTGTCCTGTGTCTTTGCGTGTCGGAGAAAAAAATTATTTCCTGATGGCAAGATAATGGGAACATATTGGGGGCGAGAGAAGCGTTTCATTAGAAAAGCAGAGCTTCACCAGTATGATTCTTGAATATGAATGGTGACTCCTCTGCTCCAGGCCGAAAAAAACCCAATCACTGGGAGTCAGATTATTGTCCCTAACTCAACATCTAAAAGTCAGACAACTAATTAAGCCTGGGCTGTCTCCGACTGAGGAATAATAGATAAGGGTTTCCTGAGGGTAGCCCGTGTCACTGAAGAACAGGTAGACAAGTCACCTTCTGGGGATGCTTATCTCCTGATGTCGACTGCAGGAGCTGCACAGGTGGCTTGGAAGAGATCACAGAATCACAGGATCTCCGTGGTTGGAAGGGACCTTTGAGATCATCGAGTCCAACCACAAAAACAAACAAAAAAAAATTGATTTTTTTGAGATGCCTGGTTTTCAGAGACACAAACACAGCGAGAGGCTTTCCAGCCTGCTGCTGGAATCAGGGCTTAAAACAAGAGATGAAAAGGTTGTGGTTTCCCAGCAGTCAGAATAACCCAGCCCCAGTAAGAAGCCCCCAGAGTAACCCAGGGCAGTGGACAATTAAAAGCAGCTTTCATTAAAGCTGCCAAGGGAAAGTGTTTGTATCCGGGGGAAGCAAGTGTGGTCACTAAATAATATGGGGTGATAACAATGAAAGAAATAAAGGAATAAGGGTGAATGGAGCAAATTATGCTGACAAACCTCCGAGTTAAGCTCTGGCAGCTGAAGGTTGTGGAGACTGGCTGCGATGAGGACGGGACATGTTAATCCAGGTCAGAGCCTCTTTCAGAGACCCATTGAAAAAACCTAATGAATAACACAAACCGGATTTATCACCCAAGGTATTGGGGTGGGTGAGGTCAAACTTGTGCTTCCCCATCACCCAGGAGCCGTGAGCTGAAGGGGGTGATGTTATTTGGTGTGAGAAGGTGAGGCACAAACACACTGCAGGAATCAGCCAGCAGTGAAACGTCCCAGTTCCACAGTCACAAACTGGGGAAAAAGCCCTGCACACACCAGCTGGCATTTCTGCACCTGAGAACACGGCAAATAACAAGGCATTTCTGACCCACGCGGCGCGGCGTTATGTGCGTACGTCTGATGGATGTAATGTGAAGGGGGCCTGATGCAGTCTGGTATTTGTCCTGATATATTCAGGAGCTCCTGAGAACAGACATTAAGGAAGCTGTGAAGCTGTCACGCTCTGTAAAGCCTTCTCCAAGGGTGTAGATTCAGTAGCTGCAATGCTAAAATGCAATCCTGTTTTTTTAAGCATTTCTTTTCCCTGGGAGGAGCCTTCACAGACACCCAGAATATTTTTTAATTGATGTCCATAACTCTTCCCTGGCTTAAGCAGGGCAGCAGAGATCCATACTTGCACTGGGGTTTGCTATCAAGGGTTTACAACAGTATTCCATCCCTATCTACTGGAAAATACTCCTAATTTCCCCCCAAACACAGCAAGTCTGCCACCCAAGGTATCCACAAAGCCTGAAATCCGGTGAGGGCGGAGAGAGCCACCCCGTTTAACCCGTGGCTGCCACATTTTTCATCCTTACAAGGACGTTAGATGCAATAAAATGAATTCTGGTGGAAGCGTGTGCCTCCCTGAAGTGGGCAAACGATAGGTTAAGAGAAAGCAAATGAAAGGTAAGATTAATAGCATTTATCATGGCAGATAGACTAGCAGTTTGCTAATTAAAGATGTTAGAACATAGAAGCAGCCAAGGATCAGTGGCTTTTAATGAGGATGTTGTAGGGTGATTTAGGTCTAATTTTCTGCTTAATAAGGCTGGTTTAAAAAGTAATTTTGTTGGGATGTGACTCTCCTAAACCTGTTCATTATCAGTGATGGGACTTCACTTCAACACTCCAGGAAATGTTGTGTTTAATTAATATTGTGTCGGCAAGTGGATATGCTGACAGATGAGAAAAAAATTGATGAAGAACTTTCAAGGACATTGACTTCATTACACAGCTTCATTACAGCCTGAATAACTGGCTAAATATGTCATTGGGAAGATAATGTGCCACTTTTAACTCTTCTCTGGGAGTTGTTCGTGTAAGTAAGCAGAGTGTATTTTCAAAACAGCCACAATTGGAAAAAAAACAACAGGAAGGGATCAGTTCTACAACATTTTCTCTTTGCTTCATTCCCTTCATGAGATTTCTAACTGACGGTGGACTATTTAAAGCAAAATACTGTAGATTATTTACATTCATTTATGAACCCTTTTACTCGGACAGAGTAAGACTTTGGTAAGTGACATTCTTCACCACTGGGTAATTTTCCCAACACCCCTGAGACAAGAGGAGAAATTAATTTAAAAGGTTTTTATCTCTCTGCACAAAATAACATCCTGAGGAGGAGTGATGGATCGATCGGTGTCTCGATAAATCTGCTTTGGCCAGTTTGTCAGCACGAAAACAAATGTTTGTCCACTTAAAGCCCAGGATCTTGTACACACACATACACTTAACTTTACGCATCTGGACTTATTGAAGCAAAATTAAGTGGTACAAGAGGTCTAAATACTTTGCCTCTACGCAGAGGAGAATGATGCCGCCCCTGCTGTGAGTGCTGAGGGAGACAGGTCCTTACTGGCACTGTTACGTGAGCCAGGGATGCTTTTAGTATCTGCTGTGCAAAAACTGGGTACCTGGGAAGGTATGAGAAAGTCACTTTATGAAACAATTTAAAAAAAGAGAGTCTACTGTGTTAAATTAATTTTCAGACCAGGGACCACTGCAGTAGCTCACAGGTGTTCTCAGACCACCCCCCAGTACCTCACCAAGCTTTCAACCAGAAAATACAGCAAAGATAATCTCTTTCAGAGTAGGTGATGTGACCCATGTGGGGCCATAGAGGCTTTGGGTTGGGATCCTCTGATCTGTATTATGAGATGTTTTGTAGTGAGAAAAAAAAGCTTCAAATCTCATCTTTAAAACTGTGGTTGGGAGCGAAAAAACCAGTACTGAATACAGGGTCTGGAGTGGTGTTTACCTGGAGGGTACAGAAAAGCATCCGAAAGGTGTCTCACAAGCTTTCTAGGGAAAAACAGGTCAAGCAGCAAAACGCTGACTTTTCCTGGGTTTCAATTGCCTCTTCTTGGAGAAATAAGTCTGTTTAAGGAAGGAAAGGAAGAAAAACAAAGATCAACCTTTGAGGCTGAAAGGGAAAGAAGAAAAAGAAACGTTCTCAATCTTAATCATTAGGGATATCAGCCAAGAGAAGAGGCCCAGACAGGGGAAGGAGAAGAGGCGCTGACTGGAGGCGACAGCTGGAGTTTATCTGATGCGTCAGTTCTCTTTAACACCTCCCTTCCGTGGCTGCTGTCACCTTCAGAGCAGCACTTGTAGAGAACGGGATCCACTAAAGGGTTCTGCCCTCTCAGCCCCGTCCCACACCCCAGAGCTCCGTCCCAGCAACAAATATTTGCCTTTTCCTTCCTTTTTCCCACAGCCGCAGGGCGACCCGCGCCTGAGAGCATCCCTGTGCCCGCCCCACCACGGGCACCTGCCTAATCTGGCCCTCACCCAACACCTTTGAACTTTGCCCACGTGCCAGCAACCGTGAATAATGACTCATTATTATTTTATTTATTTTTTTTTACCCTGGGTAATAAGGCAGGCAACGCTCAGCCCAACTGTTCGATGAAAGCCTGGCAGATAGCATCCTGTCATCGCCGCCGAGCTGAATCCGCTCCAGCACCTTCTGTCCAGAGAAAACTCAGTAAAACATCCTGGGTTTGGAAAAGAGGAAGGGGGCTATTGGAAGGCGTTAATTTCCAGCCAGGTTTGCTGTGTCGGCCCATGTGTAATGACCCCCCTAATGGGTAATTGTGGGATTAAATCTGCGTTTCAGTATCGCGCTGGGGACAGCTGTCAGGGGAGCAAACCATCTCCTGGCAGAGGCACAACGCTCTTAGATGCTTATGAGGATCAGCCTGGAGGAGGGAAGGTGCTGGGAGATTGTCCTGCTTTGAGGTAAAACAGAACTAATTTTCTGCTCAGTAATTTTACTTTTTTAGCTGGGCCTCTTCTAACTAACTAAACTCTGAAATTAACAGCATATTGTTCACAAACTGTTTGCTCTCGCAGTGACAAGACCTGATCGTACCAAGGGCTGGTGAGCAGAGAGGCCCCTCGCTCTCGCAGTGACAAGACCTGATTGTACCAAGGGCTGGTGAGCAGAGAGGCCCCTCTTGTACTTATTGCTGTAACAGCCAAGGGCAGGTAAATTTGTTATTTGCCCCGTTGGAGGGTCGGAAGCAGAAAAACATAGAGGAGTCACACCTGTAGGGGAGGAACGGACAGGAGAGGGGACCCAAACCTGAGCAACAGGGTGTTCCATCCCATCCGCATTATGCTCAGTACAAAAGCTGAGGGATCAAAGGGTCAACTCTCTTCCTTCAATGGCTGATGTCCGAGGAGGACCCTGTCTGTTCGTCTGCCTTTGATCCCCATCCGAGCGTTCCTGACTCCAGATCCGGAATCCAGCTCCTGTCCATCCCCGAGTCCAGTCTGGGATGTGGGGAGTTGATCCAAAACCTGAAATCCTCGTCTCAGGGACTGCTGCCTTCTGCCTGACAGGCAGGAGAAGTGGGGTTTTTATTCTGCTTTGGCTTTTCCTGTCCCTGAGCTTGCCGCTTAATTGTTCTCTGACAAAGGGGCTAATTAATTCCTGTGCAGGGCAATTAAATCACATCGGATGTGATCCGTTTTGCAGCTCTGACATGGAGGAGGCAGAGGAGGCAGCCCCGGACAAGGGGAAAGACAGATTCCCACTGTCCTTCGGATCTCACCCCAAATGGAGATGGATCCCTGGGGTGTGGGGCATGTTCTGGCTGAGCTCAGGCAGCTTGGAGGAGGAGGAGGCCACAGTTTTGGAGATGAGCTGCTCAATACATCCTCACTCCTGCCCTGGGCTTGGCTGGGGCAGCTTAGTTTAGTTACTCCAATCGAGACCTCACCTGTAGGGCTGGAAGATGAAAAGCCCCATTCTCTGTGCAGGGAACTTACTGGTCCTGCTGGGTCACCTCCTGTGCCCAGGTACGTTGGTGTCATGGTACCATCTCCCAGGGAGCAGGTGACAGGGCCAGGGCCAGCAAGGAAGTCAGTGGCGGAGGAGCTCACTCCTAAGTGTGAGCTAAATAATGAAGCAGGTGTAAATTTGGAAGGAAAGGGTGGAGGAACCCTTTGTAGGGGTGTCAGCAGCACCTGTACACACTCACCAGAAGAGCCTGTTGCTCCTCTGTGTGGGTCTGGAGTTTCTCAACTGAGCATTCACCTTCAGGGCGAAGCAGAGAGTCCCTCAGCACACGCTCTGTAAATATTTAGATGGACTTTTCAAACCAAAGGCAACTAGAAATGTGGCTGTTTGTTGGCTTCTGTATAATCCAGTACAATGCACGATTATGTAATTCTCAGACATCCAAGAGTTTAATATTTTGTAACACGCCAAAATCCAAAGTGTGCTCTTATGAACATCCCAAAGGTACTAAGTGTTTGGTAAAAATTATGTAATTTTCAGATATCCAAGAGTTTAATATTTTGTAACACACCAAAATCCAAAGTGTGCTCTTTACAAACATCCCAAAGGTACTAAGTGTTTGGTAAATACTGGAAGATACATTTCTTGCCCCAGAGAACATACAGTCTGAAAAATTAATATTGATTCTAGACAAATCAATGTTTGCTCACTAAACTCATGTGCTGAATACTTTATAGCACCCACACAGCTGCAGGGATATCACAAGCTGTGTCTCCCTGCGGGGCCGTGAGTCTGTATGCAAGGCTTCACCTTCCCCTGCAGCTTCACAATTGTGGCAATAATGTTACTTAACAACAGCTCCCGTCAGTAATAGCCAAGGTAAAAAAAAAAAAATCAGACTTTTTCTGCAGATCCCCAATGGGTTTCTTTTAGGCAAGGGCCATGTACATTAATACAAATCATATTTTATGTTACTCACAGGACACAGAGATAATCAGAAAGCTATCTTCATAAACAGAGGGTTATTCATAATCCCTCACATGGCATTTCAATTATCAGTCTGATGACGATGTGACATTATGGATGAGGTTGTGATTAAATTTTCTTGTGTAATGACCCTAAGTAAATCTTTGCAATTTTCATTTTGCAGAGATTTAATATAGATTGGTGGCCTGTTGTTTGGCCCCTGTTTAATCCAAAATCGCTCATTAAATTGGGACCAGTAAACATCTGATGATTGCATTTCATGGGCTGAGCTATGAATTTAACATATTAAATCTACATTCCAGATGGATATAAGCATCTGTTCTCATTATGGTTATTGGTGTTAATCTGAAACCCTGACCTGTTTCTCCTAGCATTACTCATATTAAATTCCATCCCAAATTCTAACAAATATTTGCATGAGGGCAGAAGATAGCTAAAACACCTTCACGTGCACGTAATCCGGTGAAAGATCAACAGCAGAAATTAGGGGACAAATAACATGAACTTCTTTCTTGTCCTCAGGAGGTGGCTTTCATTGCTGCAGCATGTAAAACAACTGCTTTTGTTTCCTCGAATTGAAAAGAAAAACCACAAACCCCTGAAAAACCCCAGTAGCCAATTCTATTTGCCCATGAACTTGCTAATCACCGGGCTCGAGCCGTATCCCTTACAGAGCGGCACCTCCCTAATTTGTAAATCTGATTTGTCACTAAATCTCTGCAGAGTTTGACCCAGCATCTTGCAGGCACTTGTCTGGCAGTAGCCAGGCTCCCCTGCTCCAGAGCTGAAAGTCAAATTAATCGGTGACTTCCAAAGACGGTTGGGAAGAAGATATTTGTTATAGGACTGCTGAGAGCTCCTCCGCACTGAATGATTCATGTTTATTGCAGCCGGGGCATTTATTTATTAGATTGCTCAGTGTAATGGGAAATTTAAAATGACACACATTGTATTACAGGGAGGCTTAGCAAAATATTATCTCCCTGTTATTGTAAATCAAACCATTCTCAATGTCAGCTCGGATCACCTTTGCTCAGCAGAAGTTTTTCCAGAGGGTTTGTTTAGTTCCTTAGGTGGTTTTTTTTTCTCTTTACTTTAAGCCAGCATGCCCTCCTCCCAGCCTGGTGTGTGAGACAGGCTGCACGGCTCGGTGCCGCAGAGTGTTGGGGTGCTGATGGTGATCCTGGACTTCCCTGGCTCCTCACACCCAGGTCCTGCATGTAAAAAATCAGACAATTCAGCCCCATGGTAAAAAAAAGATGAGCCAAAACGGTGGATACAGTCTCTGCCTGGAAAAGGAGGGAACCATCCAAGGTTTTAAAGGAGCAGAAATAGATTTTTTCTACCCACCTTGTACCCAAAGGCACGAACCCTCTCCCGATGCCTCATTCCCTGATGCCCCAGGGTTTTCCTGGCTTGTTTGGGGGAAGGGAAGGAGGCAGAAAGGATCCAGCCCATGGGGTGGTGGGAGAGGGAAAAACAGCCAGGAAAATTGTCAATACCAGAATAAACCTGGCTGAATACTGGTAAAGCTGGGCTGGAGCCAAAAATCAGAACTAAGCCCATCACTGGAGTTTGCCCCCCCCCCCCAGCACCTTCCCCGGTCACGGCTCTCTGCATGTGGACTCTCAGTGACCAAGAGCAGGAGTAAGGGTTGGGGGGAGGGCTCTGCTGGATTTTAAGCACCAAATATTCACCTGTGACATATAAACACTGTCCCTGCAGGGCAAAGTGTTGGAAAATGTACAAAAGCCGTGGTTATGTGTTGAACAGTGAGATGCAGCATTTCCTGTCGGATGCTCCCTGCGCTGGGCAGTTGCTCGTCTGTAAAATTTCCCTGTTGGAAAGTGCAGAAAAAACAAATATATCACTATTTCTAATATGAACGGAAGTTTGTACATAAAACAAGGAGAAAAGAGGTTTAAATACACAAAAAAACCTCATTCTGCCTGCAGCCTCCTGTCCCTATTCTGTAATGGGAAAACAAATCTGATCTCTCAAATACCATCTAAAAAACCACAAAAAGAAAGAGGGGGGAAAGGACTGCAACGCTCAGTGGGTGAAAATCCCCACTAAGGTGTGTATTTACCATCTCTCGCAGTTGTAACAGAAGGAAAAAAAAAACCCAACCCGGCCCTGTCATTAGTAATTAAGCCAGCATCGTTCACGGGAGAGCCGTTGTCTATGTGCAATGAGGCTAATTATCTCCAAAGTGCTGTCGGGTTTAAAGGAGTTTGGTTCACGGGAGCCTGTGGAGGGGCTCACACGGCTGGGCTGGCCCCACTTCAGTCGGAGCAGTTTGACTTCGGCTCCTGGCCCCGACGGTGGGGCTGGGGAGGCAGCAGAAAGGTCGTTAGTGCTCATCAGCGTCTGCCGCTCCTGACAGCCGCGGCGGCGGGAGGACAGCGGCGGGTGTGCAAGTGCAGCTTGAGGAGATGCTGCCTGAAACTCTAGACCCAAATTCAGTTTTTGCTCCAGGATATTGATTTTTCATAGCCAGGTGTGGTTGCACCAGGTTGTTGCCTGGTGGCTCCCAGGATGGGTGCGGCAGCAGCAGTTTGGGTGGATGGACACCACCAAGAGTGTCACCAGCCCACCAGCAGTTTGGGTGGATGGACACCACCAAGAGGGTCACCAGCCCACCAGCAGTTTGGGTGGATAAACACCTCCAAGAGGGTCACCAGCCCACCAGCAGTTTGGGTGTGTGAACACCACCAAGAGGGTCACCAGCTCACAATCAGTCTGGGTGGATGGACACCTCCAAGAGGGTCACCAGCCCACCATCAGTTTGGGTGTGTGGACACCACCAAGAGGGTCACCAACTTGCCAGCTCGGGGGAGTGGAAAAGAGCCAGGGAGAGGGGTCCTGAGGAGCTTCCCTGGCAGAGGGGGTCACAGCACACGTGTGAGCAGAGGCTGCCTGGGCTTAGCCACCAGATGAGGTGATGTTAGTTTGGGTCATTATATCTAGTGGTGCTTCCCTCTGGGTGCAGACCATGGCCACAGCACTATGTGGTGCAGGAGAGGACACATAAGGGGTAGACATCACTCAGCACCTGGAGACTTCCACAAGTGGAGCTAGAGAAAATCAGAATTAGTAATTCCCTCCCCAAGAACAGATTCACGCTGGTTTATGTAGAGGAAGAAACTATCTATGCTGGGGAGGACAGTCCCTGAAATTCCCCCCCAGCCTCCAAAATGAGGAGTTTTAAGAGGAGATAGCGCTGAATAAATGATGGCTCTGGGCAACTCTCCTCTAGCTTCCAGCACAACGGACCAAAGATTTTAATTGCTTGCTAACTACTATTGTTGCCCACAAGTTAGCAAAGCTGAAGCCATCTGACATAAATCACGTGTATCGGCCCCATAAATCTCCTCCCGGAGTGACAGCTTTGCAGACAGCACCGCCGCGCAGACCTGGAGGTCCCACCGCCGCCTGCGAGCCCGTGACAGATCTGTTGAGACCAAAACACTTGGCATTCTGCTAATGTCTGTCATTACCATGATTGATACGGCCCCTCTATCACACCCTGCAGTCCTCTACATTTGCAAAGCTTTATTAAATCACCGCGTCTCCCAACTGTTATCCGGCATCAGCGCGAGGAAATGACCAAGAGCAGTCAGGGACAACTTGAGGTTTTTCGGCTTTTCTCAAGAGCTGGGGAGGTGGAAGGGGTGGAAGCTGAGGGTTGGCTGACTTTTCTCTCGCTGCAAAACTGAGCACAGAATTATCTTTCTGTTTGGGGACGGGAGCTGAGACTGTCCCCACGTTGGGTAGCCAGTGGGGGGGTTGCTCCTGATGAAAGAAATAGGTGACACCAACAACTCACAGCTTGGCAGGAACAAGGGACTTTCTGCTGCCTTCGATGTCTTACAGTTGTAAAGGCTGAAGGATTTATTTTGCAGTCCCTGGTGCTCTCGGGGCTGGGGTTTATCTTAATGACTCTCCTGCCAGAGTTCCCCTTGACCTACCTTCAGAGCCAGCCCCGGTACCAGGTGCCATTACAATATATTCCAGCCCACTGAAAGTCCTGTCTTCACGGAGACTTCAGGAGGAAGAATATACAGATATATTGTTTCTATAAATCCCCTGATATTATCTTTTATCGGTGGTAATAAATGTCCATATTAATTAACTTAATGGTTTTAACTGCAGTAATGACTTTGTATTAAACTAGCACGCTTTCATGTCCCATATAAAAGCTGCAATAATAAAATTTGTCTGCAGTATTTTTTTCAACTTCTATTGTGCTGAAACAAAGCAAACCCGTTGCTGGAATATTCCAGCCGCCAAGGCCAGGGGATGAATTAACCTTGGTGTAAATCAGTTCCATTTTAAAATGAAAGTATATTCAAATTTGGAAAGTTTTGAGGAAGCCACAGATAGAATAGAAACAAAATGGGGCAACCACTTTTTTTGTTCTGTATTTTACTAGTAAATGAGTGAATCTGGTGCTCACTCTTCTTTCATCTGTTGCAGTGAATATTCTTGCGCTTTCCAGGGATAGTTTGTCTCTTGCATTTGATTTGGGAGATAAAAAAGGAGGTGTACAGGGGGAGAGGTTGACAAATAGAACCCAACATCCACTCACAAGGTTTTCCTTCATGTCTGAATTGCACCAGAGAATGACTAAGGTTGTGTATAAACAAGTCTAAATTTTGCACCATAACAGCAATGGATCCCTGCAAATTAAAACTTTTCCCTTAAGCTTCTTCACGCTTTCTGACAGAAGCAGATTGCTGGCACAAGCTGGGTAAAACAAAAAGTGCCCACAGCCAGGTCACAGTGAAAGCTTCCTAGTCTAGTCAATTATCCCAAATTTTTAAAAGTGGAAATTAATCTCTGGAGTCTTTTCCAAGAAGAAATCGCCAGGTTGAATTGGCCTTTACAAGCAACAAAGTGGATTGAGAGGCAGCTGCCAGCCCTTTGCATGGCCACCAAACATCGGGTCCTGTTCCTCCTGCTCTCCCCACTGAGCAGAGCTGCTCTCCTTGTTGTACTTCTTCCTGGATTTTAAGCTCAGAAAGTCCTAATTGTTGTGTGCAGGGAGGGGACTTGCCAATAATCTTATGGTGCAGCAAGCAACAAGGCTGTCCTGGTCTGTTAAGATGGTTTTGAGCTTTTCTGAGCAGCTTCAAGCAAATTGATGCTGGCTCCAGAGCATCATCTCCTGTCTCCTGTGAGAAAAAGGTCAGAAAACATGAAGACTCCTCATGACTTCTTGATACTTTTTGTTCTTTTTGCTGTAGTTGCAGCAGTTTGCATCTGCAGATGGTGGAGCTGAGCTGAGTTGGTGGCCATCAGCCCAAGGCTCTGAGTCCTGTTGCCCAGTGGCTGGGCTGTGCCGGGAGGCTGTTGTGATGGCTCCCTCTGGGAGTGCTACTTATCCTGCAAGCTTTATGTAAATATTTTTAAGTGGCACATCTGTCTGAATTACAGCCGTGCCCTCTTGGATTGCTAATTGTGGGTTTTAATTCAGCTCTGACGACCAGTTTACATAAATTAGGGAGCTGGCAGTAAGCAAGCTTTGAGGAGATGGGATATGGATTTAGCGAGGGCTGAGATTTCTCTCTCTGAAATGCCTCCCCTCCCACGCCGGTGCCTCTTCCCTTATCTTCAATCATTTTGGGGGAAAAACAGAGAATAATTCAGCTCTGCTTGTCAAAGGCACGCAGCACAGGTTTGTCTTCACCCCAGAGGCACGCAGCACTGGTTTGTCTTCACCCCAGTGCTGGTGTGCCTAGCTCATGCCTGTGGTCTAATTGACTTTAATTGGCTGTATAAAAAGCAAAGGGTTTGGCTTTTAGTTCCTATGGCGTGCCCGTTTGGCAAGAGCTGGAGCCAGCATCACTTGCCCTGGCTCTGTGGCTCACCCAGCCAGGGCTCTGGCCACCGTGAGCATGGTGTGCGTGTTCCCCGGGTGGTTGGGACTGGAGCAAGGATGCACCAACCAACAGGTTGTTCAGCAGCTGATAGAAGTCTTCCAGCCCTTCTTCCGTGGCAGAGGCTGCAGGGCTGGGGCTCCCAGGTCAGTGCTGCCCATCAAACAAAGCCCAGCCAAAGGGGTTCAAGGTGCAGCTCCATCCCCTCCACAAAATGCACCAGGACTGTCCAGAGAGGCTTTAATAAAGCCACCGTTTGTTTTCCTGGCTCTTGCTTGTGCTGGAAGCATTAACACTCCCTCATACACAGTCCTGATGTGACACACTTTAAATTAAAAAAAAATTTGCACCACTTTCCAGCAGTCATCGAGGTAGACCTTCTGGAAGTCATTTGCTTAATTGGAGGAGGGACGGGTATCTGCTTGGGAGCAGAACTTTGCCCCACACAGGACTAGAAGGGGATGTGGAAATATTCCTCCCAGCAGCCCCAGCCTCAAATTCATGGGAACCAGATTTCACTGTTATATTTACACACTTGGGTTTGTGCGTCCCTGAGAGGTACCAAAGCCCTGGGACAGACACAACTTGTGAGTCTTCTTAGTCCTTATTCTTGAGGAAAATATCTAAGCCCTTATATCAAATGACATCTAAGGTTTTATACCCTCCCTAATAGATATTTGGCCCCTAAATATAAATTAATGCCCAAAATACAAACAAAGACCAGATTTCCTTTTCAGAACTGAGTTGTCTGATCACATCTCAGCAACTGACAGCGCAGGAAGGTCATGAGCAGCAATTGCCCGTTGAGTTCCCAGTTTGCATATTAGATAGTTTAAACTTCAAGCAGAGATTAATCAAACAGGGGAGCACTCACTTTCTCTAAACTCTGGCCTTAGGACTGGAATGTCTCTGGCTGATATTCTTATCCACATCATCCCCTGTCTCCTGCCTGAAATTAATACGGTCATGAGCCATTTTTCCTCTGTCACATCCTCCTCTTCTCCCAAGCAATCATGCATTTAACACCACAACCACTGACACAACTGATGCCGCTGTTCAACCATCAAGACACAGAGGGTTTGTCCCAACGCCTATCAAGTGCCCCTTGCCTGGGTAGAAGCTGTGCTACAACTGCAGGCAGGAAAATCAGAGTTTTCCTTATCAGCATATACTTGCAAATCAAGTGTTGCTGCCTTCAAGCAGCAGTAACCATGCATTGCCTGCTGGGGAAAAATCAATGCCTTTCCAATAAATATCTGTGCTCTGCAAATGAGAGAGGGATGTTCCTTATTATTGTCTGCCTCTTGCTTTCTCAAAACTCTCCTTTCCCCAGATGTTTAACAACTTAAACATGAGACTTACAGAAATACACCCAAACATGTTCTAGCAGAGATTCCTCTTCCTCGGTCAAGATGGATGTGCAGCCACCTACCCATATACTGTGTGAGACCATCATGCTGCACCTACAAAATGATCCATCTGCCACCTGGCATCTCCCACCATCAACACCGTAACATTTACGGCACTTTTAGAACCAGCTTTGCAAGAGAAACAGAAAAAAACATGATTAATAACCATCTATTTTATAGCTGGCTCTTTAGAAAGGTCAGTGATCAGGCGGGAAGAGTTCAGGACTGGGTTTGGATTAAAGGAAAGAAAGAATATGAGAAGGACAGGCTGGAAATCTGTCAATCTGTTCAGATGCACACGTGCTTAAACTGTAATTGTCTAATTAACGAAAAGAGTTGCTGCAAGCTGATTTTGTGCTGTGACTTTGCCTCATCTCAATTAGACAGTTCAGATCTTCTAGACGGGCAGAGAATAAGAGGAACGTGGCACCTCCTTGGAAAATGTCAAGCCAGAAAAACAAAACTAAATAAAAATGTGGAACTCGGAGAGCTGGTCATTCGCTCTGTCCTGCCTGAGGCTGAGACTGCCAGCCCCTCACAGCACCGAGCTGTGCCTGCTTGCCTGCTTTTTCCTTCAGTAAAATTCCTCCCAAGCAGTTGAGCTTTCTATTACAGGGAGAGCATCAAGTTCCTCATCCTTGCTGCCACTCTATGTTTTCTCACACCCCAGACTGAGCTATAAAACAGAATATTGCCTTAAACCCGAGGAGCCAAACCCTCCGCTGCTGCGATGGATCTGAGCAGCAGCGCAGCAAGTTGAATTGTTGACCCTTCCCAACACATACACGTTAAGAACGACGAATTTCATCCACTTTAGTGACAACTCAGCTGTGTCCAGGCTGGTCCAGAGCTCATTAAAGCTGGCAGGAGCCTTTCCCTTCCTTCAGCAGACGCGGGAGCGGGCCTGGTGCCATGTGTGTCGCAAGCGGGTGCCACCGTTGCTGAAGAACCACCGCGGTACATCACGGCATCCAGCTACCAGACCTTCCACAACAAAAGCTTTAGGGTTGTTTTGTTGGTTTTTGGTGGGTTTTTTTTTTTTTTCGGTCTGGCTGGCTGATACTTTTGTGGTGGTTTTTTTTTCGGTCTGGCTGGCTGATACTTTTTATGGAATCACCCAAGGGCCAGGTTGTAGTTCTGTAATTGTACAGGGCTGTCATCCTCATAAATATTAAACACGGCTTCCAAGTGAAACTGCAGCTCCTTTTATTGCACAAAGCGATGGATATCCCAGCTGAAACCATTCTGCCTCCTTGCTGGTGCCTGCTGAAAAGTGACTGTGGTTCAAAATATTTATCGATGCTTTGTTGTATTGGGAGAATGCTCAGTGACAGATGGACACTCTCTTTAAAACCTCAACGTATGCAAATCTCCATACAAAAGAGCCCAGGATGTTTTTAATATCACACACTTGCCTCAGGACATGTTTTTAAATCCCCACTTACCAAGGGCCCTGGCTTTTTATCAGTCAAACGCCTTAAGCACTATGTCAATGTGGACATCTGGCCGCGTGTTTAAAAAATTTTTTATTTGCTAAAATATTTAGTGATGTGACAGGGGTTTTAACTGGGGACATCAGGTCTAATGGCATATGTTTCAACCCAACTGCTCAGAGAGGAAAAACTAACAAGGTAGCTGTTCGGGGCAGTTTACCATTTGGTGTGTAGTAAACCAAAAAAAAGGGGAAGGGAGAAGACCAAACCCGGGCATTATTCCTGTCTAGTGCAGGGGTGTAAAGAATTGGGGTTAAATACACTGAAATAGCTCATCGGGTTTATTCTGATTCTTCTCCATCACTTTGACGTGCAAGAGAAAGTCCTGTAAGGTTGTTGTGTGGGTTTTAAGAGCTTTCCCTTCGTTTTCAGGCTGTTGAGGTTGGCCAAGGAGGTCGGCTTGAACTGTCCTCACGTGGGAGCCTGAGCAGCAGCGATAAGGGTTTGGGATGGTGGGGATGGGTGGGCAGAAGATTACTAAGGAGTAAATGAATGAAAAATAACAGACAGAAAAGTGTCATGAGTCTCTCAGGTTTCTTTCAAACCTCTTACACTTCACACTGAGCTGCTCAGCAGTGACAATTCCCACCCAACACCATCTGGAGAGCGAGTCTCAAAACTTCCCACAGGCTTTGGTGCCCCATCAGGACCCAGACCATGAAAAGGCGTTATGATCCCAGCAATACCAACCATCGACCTTTCTTTCGTCCAGCTCTTCCTGGCAAGTGCTCCTTGAAGGACGTTGTTGAGTTGGGAACTGAGCAGAAGGCGTTGAGCAAAACCCAGCACCTGACAGTCAGCGATGCCAGGGCTGTTCTCAGGAGCTCTTCCGGAGCAATGACCGCTAACGTGATGCTCTAGCCTGGTGCCAGAAGCCCTTTCGCTTCCAGAACAGCCATCTTTTAGCTTTAAAAATTAAATAGGCAGAAGTGATTTCCAGCCTACTGTGCATGGATGTGCCATGGTACCTTTTTGTAAAAGCGGGAGCTAATTGTGACTCACCTGCTAGAGTTATTCTACTCTCAATTAACACCCCTGTTATTAGAAAGTCACCACACGTGAATTGAAACATCAGGCATGTTTGCCTTCTGCATGGGCAGCCAGGCAGCCTGAATTGCTCAGAGAAATCCAGGCTTCCTCACCTCAGTGCTGATGCTGAACCCAGGGATAGTCATTTAGCACTGCCATTAACCATTTCATTGCCATCATTTCAAAAGGAGCCGATGAGATGTCGCTGCTGCTACAAAATGAGCTCGTCAAGGAAGAAAGCGACGTGGGTCACGTCACTGGTGTCATGTTTGATGGTAAGAATTGAAGAATCACTTCATTTGAGGGCAAAAGTTTTCCTTTTCCTTCATTCAAGGAGGAAAATCAACCAGCAGAACCAACCCACTGCCTGACCCTTTGTCTTGAACATACGTGATACCTGCATTTTATGTCACTGCATTATTCATGTTTACATTTGATTAACTAGGACCCCTTGGGGTTTAATGATATTCAGCGCGGCTGCAGATATGTCAGCGTGTCGCGGAGCTTCAGGTCAATATGTTAGAATAAATGAGGCCACTTTCTCTTAAAATAAAGTGCTGCCTTTTGTACCGGCTGGCGAAGGTTGCATCACTCCATTTCTCTTGCAAAATGAATGAGGAAATAAATCTGGCAGAAGAGCCGCATATTACGATGCAATGCGATGATGTAAGGCTAATGAACAGTGAAATCAATGAATTTCAGCTCATTTATGCAGTAAAGACCTAACGGTGTTGAAGCCAAGCCCCATCCATACAGGTATCGTGTCTCCAGCAGTGGCCAGAACTCTGCTGCAGGTCCAACAGCCCCCAAAACCCTGGTGTGATAAAGTCATGGGATGCAAAGCTGGTATGAAATCTGAACACACCACTGCCAGATAATTTGGGTTGAATCTTGGAGCACAAGGTTCTTCTCTCTTCCAAAGTGCTGTTTATTGTGATCGAGTGGGAAAAAAAAAATATATTTATTTAAATGGAGTTTATTAGAACTGTTTTTACCTGGGAGGTGTGTAGATATTACAGTGAAGCCTAAAAGCTCTGACAGGAGGTGCCTGAACCTTTATCTGACACTTCTTGTAACTGGAAAAGGGAGGGTTTCTAGAGAGATGAACCAGCAGAAGACAATGCCTAGAGAGCAGGTCCCTGCTCCCTGTGGTCCTCCTGGTGCCTGCTGGGTTTGGTGCCCTCCACTGTGGACTTCCCAGCTCCACATCTGCTCTCTCCTCAGGGGAAAGATTTTGGATTCAGCCCTTTTCTTGTCTTGAAAAAGACAAAATGTCAGGGCTCGATCCAAGGAACATCGAGAGAATGAGCCACCACGGTAGACATCGAGTGCTGTGCTTAGATTTCCTGCTTATTTTCCAAATGAGAAGGTGACAAAGCT
The DNA here is from genome assembly GCF_001431845.1 of Calidris pugnax. Taxonomy (NCBI): domain Eukaryota; kingdom Metazoa; phylum Chordata; class Aves; order Charadriiformes; family Scolopacidae; genus Calidris; species Calidris pugnax. The sequence continues at coordinate 2,998,066 of NW_015090780.1, forward strand.
CTCCTAGAGTTAAAGCTTTTTAGCAAACCCCTACATTACTTCCTTTTTTTAAATAAAAAGTTATTTTTCTCCAGCATACATCACTTTCTTTGTGTCATGTGCTTGTCTTTGCTGCATTTCTCGTGAGAGCAGTTGGTCACTCCATTTCTATGAAGTATTAATATCCCACCAGTGATATTTATGTACCCAGATCTTTTTTTTTTTTTTTTTTTCACTTAAATTTTCAACAGCATGAATTTTTTTTTTTTTTTTTTAAAACTAATTTGGGGTTTTCG
>NW_015090780.1:2998361-3032957 GCF_001431845.1 Calidris pugnax
TTTAATATCCCCCCAGTGATTTTTTTTTTCCCAGATTTTTTTTTTTTTTTTTTTTTTACCTTTAGATGTTCAACAGCATGAATATTCTTATTTTTTATTTAAAACTAATTTGGAGTTCTCGCTCTCTAAGGGGTTTCTAATCACCAAAAAGTGCCCGAGGCTAAAACTGATTGACAGGAAAACGTTGTGGCTTCTGAAAAGTAAATTGGCTATTGACAGAGCAGTATACAAAGGAAAATGCTAAATGCTTATTATTTATGAGCTATTAGGGAAAATGTTATTAGCATCTGTTTCCCACATGGGCAAAAACACCTGTCAGACATCAGGAAACTATAAAACGATGCACAGTTAATAGTTACTTTGTTTAAAAAGTCATTAAAATTGAATGTCAGCTAAAACTTAGGAAAACATTATTCTTCAAACAACTTTTAATCTTGCTGTTCAAAAACAAGGGGAAAAAAAAAAGAGAAAAAAAAATAGAAGACCTTGCCACATTTTAATTTCTGGGAGCATAAAGGAAGACGACGTTTGATTTGAAAGTGATGAGGCAACTGCTGGTACACAACAAACAAGGTATTAAAAAAAAAAAAAAGCAGAGGAAAAAAAGGACAAGTTGGCTCCCCTCCTGGAGTTGTACAACAGAGGGAAAGCAGAGCAAGGTCAGGCATTTACATGGGTTTTCAGCGCACATCGCGGGGATGTTTGGATTTCACTTAAACCTGTAAATAGGATACGTCTGTCTTTCTTCTGCCACGATGCTCTTCCCAGGTGGAGCTGAAGGGTAGAGAGGTGCTGGCTTGGCTCCTGAGCCAGCATCGTCTGCAGACCAGGCTGTTGGCATCCCATGGCCAGGGGCAGAAGCCATCAGGTAGCAATCACCTTAATGAGTTGGACCTAATGGGCAGACTCGTGGTAGACTCTTCTCCCACATGAAGAGCCCTCAACCTCATGAGTATCATCAGACCTGAATCTCAGTTGCCATGAGTCAGGGCCAAACTCTGCTCTGCACAAGGTGGGTCACGTCCAGGATGGACTTTCTTGCTGTGCCTGTGAATAAAAATGGAAATTGTGGCCAAGATGTCACAGGGAGACCAGCCACCCTCCAGTCCCTGGTCTGCATTGTGTCTGAACAGGGATTTTTACTGTATTTTGATGAATTTTCCAGCTGCAGAGTTGCAAAGGGCTGCATCTAAAACCACCCCAAGCATCTCTCTGCCCTGCAGTGGGAAAGGGATAACGCTGGGACAATCCAGGCATTTTGTGCTCGGTATATCTAGGTTTAGTCTATCAAGACTGACCCGAAATCAGGATTTATTTTTGTTAAAACTGGTGAACAAAATGAAGACTCATTTAGGATTTTTTCCACTAAGGTGAATCCAGCCAGCGTTACAGATCAGATACCTGGAAAACAAGAGGGTTTGATTGTTATTTTTACAAAAACTATAGCATGTTTTGCTATTCTGTGTACCACCAAAATTTGTTTACCTAGGGATCCGTTTCCCTTTCACAAATTCATATGTGATTTTTCAAGCAGCCTTATTCAGGAGGCAAACCTGATCTCCGTGCTTTATACACAGCTGAGGACACCAACAGTGTTTTAACAATCATATAAACAATCATGGTAAAACCAGAGGCAGTTTTTTTGACACATGTTGTGATGGCACTTTCCCCTCCAGCTCGGTTGCAACTTTAGCACAGGTTGTGAAACCAAACCCAGGGGGTCTTAGAATGAATGTGGGGCCTAAAGGTGAAAATATGCTTAAAATATGCTGTTCTTGGTGTCTGAGCAAGTGTAACAGCAAAATGTACACACACACGCCTCAGTGGTGAATAGAAATAGGGTCCATCTTCCCATAATAGCACAAAATACCTGCTGTTGCAAAGAAAATAAATCATTTGTGTCTGTACAATTTATGCTCCCGCCTGAGTAGGAATTTCATAGCTGGAATTTTACTTTAGGAAATAGACAAAAAAAAAATATCTTTAAAACAATCTCACCCCAAAGTCACCCTTGGTTTTACTCACTGTGAATGGGATCTCACTGATCCAGGACACAAGGACAAACCCAGTGTGACAGCACTAAAAGTGCCAAAGAAATATAATATAAAATATTGCTTGTCCATTTAAATTATTTAATGTTATTAACATTAATTACCATACTCGGGTACCCTGAGTGATTCACACGTTTTCCCTCCCCCAACTTCTCCTCCAAAGTTTGACTCTGAATTTCGACATCATCCTGTTTTCTCTGTGCATTTCCCCAGAGCAGCAGAAGGGATTTGGCAGATGGTACCTCTCCGTCCCACTCCACGTCGCTCCAGACCTTATTTCCTCTGCGTTTCCTCCTCTCACCACGGCCACCACGTCTCAGTTTGGTGTGTAAGTGTGATCCAAACCTTATTTCCTCTGTGTTTCCTCCTCTCACCACGGCCACCACATCTCAGTTTGGTGTGTAAGTGTGTGTCCCACCACGTCTCAGTTTGGTGTGTAAGTGTGTGTCCCAGTTTCCAGCTGTTACATCCATGGGGTTTTAGGGGGGGTCTGGAAGGGTTTGGCCCATGCCAAGACCCGGGGTGGGCTCAGTTAGTGCTGTTGAGCATCAGGGACTCACAGATCTCTCTGCACCCTCTGCCATGAGGCTGAAGAGATCCTGGAGGAGTTCAGAGCTCTAATGCAATAAGAGGGTCATATTTTAGCATCAATAGTAGTATAAATTATCTTCACCTGGTGAAAATTGGTTTTTATGACCAAGTTTTAGCACAATTTCTTTTGTAGCCCATAAACTGAGACAACTGCTGGTCTGCTGGAGGGAAAGACCGTCCTCTCCACGTGGTGGACTGAGGGATCAGCCCATGGTCCTGGTGGGGTTGGCCATCCCTGAGACACACTGGCAGTGTAAAGGATGCCTCGCCCGATACCTTCTGGAAATGGCCAGGTAGGGAGGCAGATGATGCTCTTAGCTTGTTATTAAATTAATTTCTGGGGTTGGTTAAAGAGACAATTATGCTGTTGATGTTTCAGCAGCACAGGGGGCAAAACGGTGACTTTCCAACCAGCATCATTAGCCAGGAGAGGCAGGTGTGCTTCCCAAAACCCGCGTTGGCCCAATCCACACCCCAGCTGCCTTCAGGAGGACACAGGGCCACCTCCTGCCCTTCCCACCTTCTCTCCAAGCACCCCCAGCAGCAGCCACCACCTCTGCCTTGCCTGATCCTCCAGGCAGGAGCCCTCCTGGGTGGGTACTTCAATATCGGGCTGGAGCCGCCTTTGATGTCCCATTTTCTCTTTGAAATGCAATGTCTCACTCATCTAATCCTCATCACATTTGGGAAGCTTCTCTTCAGTCTTTCAGATGGGGATGTCAGGGGAGTAGAGTTTATTTTTGAAAGGGACCAGTTTGAAGCTTTTTGTTTTTAAAACGTAGAAGCTTTCTTTTTTTGATCAAAATGTAAAGGAAGCCTTTTGGTGGTTGTTTCTGGGTGGGTTGGGTTGAGGTTTTATTGTTTTGTAGGGTTTTTTTTCTCGAGACTGTAAACAGCTCTCGGGCACCTTGGATCTGTTTTCCCAAACTTTCCCTTGATGCCCATCGTGCAGTCCTTATATTTCAAACCCCCAAACTGTCTTTCCGAGCATATGCACGGGATCATTCCAGAAAAGAGCTGTGCTTCCAGCCAACAGAAAGCAACTCTGTGCCCGCTCCAGTCCCAGGGAGGAAATCCCAACCAGCACAATATGCGAAGACTGAAATCTGCTGTCATTTGTCCCATTTGGCTCATTGAGATGATCTTTTCCATCCCTTGTGCCCATCATTTATTTTCTTCCCAAGGAGCCTTCGCAAGGGATGGGAGCTGTGTTCGAGCTGCTCCAAACCCCCACAAAAACTGCATTTTCCTTTGGTCAGACATGAATGTGGCCACTGTGTTGAGCAAAAAGGAGGTTTTCTGGGACTTGGCTTCTCCCACAGATCCTGCAGACACAGTGGCTTCTTCTCACCAGGCTGTGGCCGTGGTGGTGGCAGGGATTTAACTTTGAAAGGACTTGTACCCATCCCGTTTCCCCCCACACTCACCTTTCCTCCTCCCAGCCCTGAAAGTTAGAGACGTCTTTTGTATTCCACAGGCCAAAGGGCCAAACTTGCCTTTAATTAAAATGCATATTCTTTAATTAAAGGCCCCATAACACATGAAGGGCATTCATTGAAATACGATGTGTGACATAGTCATTACCCTGCTGTTAATTACTAATTAATGAAGCTATTTCAATTAATAGCTTCCCCACTGTCACTCTGGCTTTGACAGGGCTCCGTGCTGAGAAGCCGTAGCGGAATCACAGGCGATCGTAACTCCTGGAACAGCACCAAAAGGCATCAGCTGAATATTCATGTCGGACGACGTTAACACTTTTCAATTAAACATAATAAAGTAAAAGCTCCGTCAAAAGTGTATATCAAACATGCGTCAGCCTTTCCCTCTCCCCCTGTTCTCTTCCCGCTTGTCAAAAATAACTAGAAAGAAGTAGGGGAAAAAAAAAAAAGTGGGTTTTTTTTTTTCTTTCCTTTTGACACTTCAGGCTGGAGCATCATTTATCAAGCAAGTGGAGCTGCTGCACGGGGGGAGATTTACGACGAGCTGCAGTTTGAGCACAGGCAGCTCTTTTCTCTCCCAGGGCTGAGCTTTTTATCACTCTCTTGTTTTCCTTCCCTTTCCTAAGGTAAAACCATGGTGGGGACAGGTCCTCGGTGGGGACAGGTCCTCGGGTGGCTCCCCAGCCCCTGGGAGCTCAGGAGGAGCATCTCTAATTCCCACAGTGAGAGGGATCGCTTCTCAAGTGCAGGTTTTAATTACTGAGCTGTGTTGCCAAAAGGCCTGCTGTAAGGAGGGGTGTGAAAGAAGCTATTTTGCAGCTGAGGGTAAAGTTCTATCAGTCCCAAAAAATGCAAAGCTGCGACGTGCTCTCTCGGGCGCCATCTGGTTGAAGTTTTCCATTGGAAACACTTGGAAAATGAAAGGAAGAGAAATTCCTGTGGATTTCATATCCATACTGAACCCAAATGTTTTCTTTTAAGCACTGTTTTTTTCGGGCAGACCTTGGGGAAGGGGGAGAAATCTTTTGGAGAGAAAACATCATTTACAGAACACTAGAAAGGACAAATCTAGAGAGAAAACATCATTTACAGAACACTAGAAATTGGGAGAAAAGGAAGATACTATCCCACTATCACTACTGATTAGGTACACAGGGGTACGGAGAAGTCTCCAACACCTAGTGCCTTCCTCGGATCGGAGGGTGGTATGAAGGCAAAGACCCTTTCCTTCTCTGAAGCAGCTGCCAGGTGTGCTGACGACAGGGCAGGACAATTCTACCTGGGGGTGCTGGTCCCCAGGTCCCTTTCTAACTCACCCTACCTTCCAGCAGTGCTCCTTGCAGACCTTGGGCCACACAAGAGCACTAGAAGATGAAGTGATCAATCCCTGGAAGAAAATTTCCAGGAATGGATAGGCAGTCCTTCTGAATGCTTCCTTCTGCCTCCCTGCTCCAATGTGATTTTTTTTATTCCTTTCTTCTTTTCCCTTTTGGCCATTACCAGACCAGGCCCTGCTAAAGGTGGGTGCAAGGGGAACCCAGCTGATCTGTCCGAGTGTGACAGAGGAGCAATCACTCTTTGTCCAGCTGGTTGACATCTAAAGGCTGGTCTCCGAGGTCTCAATTAGGGTTTGGGACTGACTTGCCTCCACCTCTCCTGGGATAAAGGTTTTGCCTCTTCTGCTCAATTATACACAGAGTCTCCTCCACGCACAAGAGGGACCAGGAGGGAGCTTTAGCTCCACTTTGGCTATTAACCTCTGAAGCATAATTCAGAGCCAAGCCACACATTGCTATAAAGACTTCCCAAATTGCTCTTATAACGTAATAGGCCCTTGATCTGCTACGTTTTTGCAGGGCAAGGAGGTCAAATTAATTAATTGGGCAGGCCCCTATGTCATTTGAATGCTGTGCCCCTCTCGCAGAGAGTGCTGTTGGTGGCAAGTGATGCTACACAGGGATTTGTACCTGATTTCCCTGGTGCTGGTAACGTTCTCTGTGTCTGTCTGGTGTGTATCTGGTTTTATTCTTCATTGTTAGCAGAGTAAAGAAAAGGCAGAATTCACATAAAGCACCCTTCATCTGTTTATATGGGAAATGCTGGTGTTACAAAAGGTTCTGAAGCTCCAGCACTGGTTCTGTGAACTTCTGCTGGCTGTCCTTTGCTGTTACAGACGCTCCTCCTTGCCTGCAAAAGCAAAAACGTGTCCCAGGGTATGTTGAGAGAAGTATTGGCTGAGATGGGAGATGTCCTTCCCTGGAAATATTAATCCACCAAACACGGATGAATCTCCTGGAATAATCCTCTCTAATGCACGTTCAGGAAATCAATTCTGTGCTTTATTCTTTAATCCAGAAATCTCCAAGGAGGAGGAGGAGGGAGAGGATGAACAGGCACCATCAGAAGAGGATAACAATTGGCTCCGCGTTGCAGGAAAAGAGAAAAAGCTGTGTTTTTACTGAGAGGGTGACATGTTCTTACCAGCCTGGTGTCAAAGAGTCACCTACAAACACCAAAGGTCAGAAGAGGATAACAATTGGCTCCACGTTGCAGGAAAAGGGAGAAAGCTGTGTTTTTACTGAGAGGGGTGACATGTTCTTACCAGCCCGGTGTCAAAGAGTCACCTACAAACACCAAAGCCCTGAGCAGTGCCAAAATATGCCATTTCTTACTCATGCTATAGTTTTTGGCTCTGCGAGAAGGGTAGGTGCTAACGCAAAGCTCCTCTTGGTTTCCAGTGGTCTGAGCACTCCTGGAGGCAGATGCTGCCACTTTTAGCCCCCTCTCCATCCCAACAGCAAAACCAACCAGTAATACCCCAGATTGCATTACCTCGGTGTTACATTTCCAAGCCAGATTTTCACATCTCTATTCCATGTGTGTTTTACCCACGTGGATACATCCCACCCAGACGGGTCCCAGACGGGTGTAACTACCACAGCAAATTCAGCATCTAATCGTGTGTGTATGAACATATCTGGTTTTGAAACAACACTGAATCTGGTTCAGTTTCCGTCCTGAACAGCTTTATCCATATCCTTTACACCTGTGGGCAATACATCTTAATGATGCTCTTTCAGGCATGGTTTCTGTCCTAAACCCTTTAAAATACAGCTGGTTCCAGGCACGTTTATTTTTCAGCTCTCCCAGACAGTTCCCATTTTTCAACCCAAAGCTATTATGGAAGATTTCCAAAACCTGCCACCAAGAGTTTGTCCATCTCAAGGTTCTGTCTCTGTTTCCAGATTTCAGCAATTTTATCAGTAGATTTTTTAACTTGAATCAAAATCAGTGCTTTTTTTTTAACTTGAATGAAGATCTAAACCAGCGCATATCTCAAAATATTGAAATGGTCCGAGGGTGCTGAGAGAGATCACTCAGTATCTGATAGAGCTCAAAGGATGAAGAGCTGCATCCAGAGTTTGGCCACAGAAGGGCTAAGGCTTTTCACTTTGCTCATTATGGAGCCATGAGCCAGGAAAAAAATCTGATTTGGAGGTGAATCAAAATTTCCCCATAGCTTTTAATACTGAAAAATCCAGCTAGGAAATTAATTCCTTTTGAGTTTCATACTCCCAGCTGACTCCAGGCACAAAATCCCCGGAAAACAGGTACCCCTCTGAAAAGGTTTGTCACGGTCCCTGGATCCAAACGTTCTTGTCCAGGTGCAGAACAGCCCGTCTCCCGCCGGCGTTGGCTCTCCTGGCAGGACAGCCCAGGGCTGTGCAAACGTTTCTCAGGTCACCCACTTTGTTGCAGAGCGTGTCCTACTTAGAGGCTTCTCTAAAATGAAATTGCAAGGACGGAGGTTTTAATGCTGAGCTCTTGCTGGTCCAGGTGGCTCCTGCGGTGGGATCTGCAGCTTCCAGCCCTTTCCAAAGCTCAGTTGTGCCCCAGATGGGCTGAAATAAAATGAAATAAAGCAGATCACAACAAATTACTCACCTGAAAACCTCCTTCTGATAAGTGATTATGTTCTTGCTGATAATACTATTTATTTAGGGGGGTTATTTTGCTCAATAACCAGGAAATAACCAGGGTCTGGGATGAAGAAGAAGAGGGCACATCCTCCCTCCTATGAGAATGGGGAAATGTGGGGGGGTCTTGTCTGCTGCCCCAAACCTGCTAATTGGGGTTGTGGGGAGGGGCTGGGGGAGGGCTGGACCACGGGATGGAGGAGCTGGAGGGAGGATGCTGGAGGAGGCAGCGGAGGGGCATGTGCTGAGGATCAGATTGGTCCCAGCAGTGAAAGCACATGAAAAGTGAGTGAAGATGGGAAATTTGTGACACTGGGTTCACGGGCTGGAGCTGTCACTTGTCTTGTCTGGGGCAAAATAAGAGCAAAAGCATAGAAAGGCACCGGTGACCAGCCCAGGCTCACACCAGCTCCAGGTATCCAAAGGGATGAGGATGAGCCCCATGGAAGTGTTCTCCTCACCCAGAACTCAGGTGCACGGGAGAGACTGTAAATGAGTGGATTTGTCTGAGACTTGGTAGGAGAGAGGGGAGAAAAAAAAAACCCCAACATGAAAGGAATTTAACAGCTGCAATGAGCCTAAATGGTTGCACAGGAAAATCCCCTGTCAACCACAAAGGGTTTGCCTTTAATGAGAAAGCAGGACATGCGCGAGTAGGTTGCTAATTCTTTGTGTAAAATCCTACCGGTAATTGCTACACATGTACCTTCCCACTGTCTCCCATGCAAGTGGGATTTTTTTTTAATTTTTTTTTTTTTTTGCCTTTGGAGCTGAAATTAAAAACAATTTATTAGAGAATAATTAATGCCAAAGTGCCAGGAGATCGCGCCCGGCGCTGTGTTTGGGAGAGCGAGTCGCCAGCAAATTGGTGGGTTTACAATTTGGGAAGGGATTCAAGGGATCAGCCGGGGCTTGTCTGGCAGCTACTTCCTCAGTCAAATCATTAGTTTTTGTTAATCCTTTGCAAAAATCTGGTGATTCGGGAACAAATTTTTACAAGTATTTCAGTCCCGCTTTAGGAGGCCAAATCCTATTACTGGGTAATGGGACTTCAGCCTCCCAGGAGCAGAGATGCTTTGGGAGCTGTGGGTTTATGTGGGGGTTTCTTCTCTTTTCATTATTGGATTAAAACCTACCCCACCCCTCATCCAGTACCGGGAACTGAGTAAGCAGGGAGCTACACCAGGCTGGAAACCAACTGGAGCATAAAAACCCCAGTTACTGTTCCTGGGGCTTACGGTCACGCTGTGATTTTGGGTGATTCCTGTGACTCTTTGCTGATGGAGCTCAGCCTTCCTGGCTCTCACCGTGTCCCCGTGGCCATCAGAAGCAACAGCCTGGCCCAAGGTGATCCCTGCAGAGCCCCAAGGATCTCCCTGCCCAGAGACACCCCCAAAACCTGCAGCCCATCAGCATCCGTGTTTCAGACGTGTTTTGATAGAGAGGAAAAACTCTTTTTAAAACCAAGTGTTTGTGGGAACTAAGATTGGTTTTCGTGTGTTTTTCAGGCCACCTGCCCTGAGGACAGTTACAAACAAACCCCAGAAAGTTATTTTGAAGAAAGAAACAAAACAGAGAAGAAAAATCGAGGAGAGCACTCAAAGCTGCCGGTGGGAGCTTGATGCCCTGGATGGCAATTCCCTGCCATCACCACCCTCCCCGTCCCCCCCATTTTTAATTACAAGCAGTCAAACTGTAAAGACCTTAATGGACATCTTAATTATTGCGTTAAAGTTTGAAATGGAAAATTCCTCATTAGGTGCCCTGCAGTAGGTCACGGCTGCAATAAACGGCGATATTTTGCTTGTTACGGCGCTGGGTGCCCTTTGCAGAGCGACGGTGTCTTTGGGGCATGTCCCAGCCCCGGGGAGCTGGCAGGTGGATGGTAGATCAGGTCTCTGCTGTGAGAGCATCTGCTTGGGTTTTCAAGGCGAAAGTATCAGCAAGAAGGGCTCTTTGCTATTTCTTTTCTCCTCCAAACAGCGCTATTTTTCTCCTGCGTTTTGCTTTCCATCTGCTTGAATGTGTTTATTGATTTAGTGTTATGCAAACTGCAATAAAACAGTATCCTTCCAATGCTCTAGAGCCAGCTATTGAATATGCCCCAAACAATTTAAATACAAACTGGTCCATCAGCGGCGACACGATGTACCTGTGATTAATCAGCCTTTAAGCCCATTCCCAGACTCCCAGTCCCTTTTGCACCTCACCAGTCCCTTGTTCTGGGCAGGATGGAAGCTGGGCTCCAGCCTGGCAGGCAGGGTAGACCTGGCATCTGCACAATTTTAAGGAACATGGCAGAGCTCACTCTTTTCCTTCAGGCTTTACACAGTGGCAGGATACCATGAAGAAGGACAGGGCAGGGTTTAAGTTGAGTCTGTGGCTTCTTAGGGCTTTTCAGGTCAAAACAGCTCAAGTGTGTATGTCAGGGGTTGTCTGTGCCTTTGTAAAAGGAGCAAAAGGACAGCAAAAAATTAAGGATAACTTGCATTCCGCTAAATTATCATCAGCATCGTTTTCATACCACGAAGTTTCATGCTTTTTTTTCCTGAACACATTGAGGAGAAAATTAGTGGACTCTGCAGTCCTTAAAGACATTTTCTTGATTACCTGACCCGACAGATGAGGTTTGAAAATCCCTTTAGTGGCTATTTCTCCTTTTAAAATGTACTCCCAAACCTTCGCTCGCTGTCCCCAGCCTTACTGGACAATTGTCACATGAAGAGGGAAGGCAAATGCTGGGACAGCAGGTCCTGGGACCCCCCAGCACAGGCTCTGGTGATGAAAGCCACCAGGCAGGGCTGCTCCTCGGTGGGGACAGGCTCTGCTGGCTGCCCAGCTGTGCCAGCTGTGCCAGCTGTGCCAGCCAAACCATCCGCACCAGCCACACTACCCGTGCCAGCTGTGCCAGCTGTGCCAGGATGAGCAGCTCTGGGCCGGCGGGGAGCTGCCACATCCCAAATCAGACAGCTCCCTCTGTTGGCATCTGCTCGAACCGATCAGCCAGGATCCACAAAAAAGTTGGGAATGTCCTATTTTTAACACCCTTTCCAAGTGGAAGGCGATCTGGCTGCAGGGGGGTGTATCCCACCCAACGGAAGACTTGCTAAATTTGTGTTATTACTCTAAGAAATGATATTAGACCACGTCCCCTGGTGCTGTACTGATTGCAGCGCTGCTGAAGATGGCTCCTTGGTCATTTTTCCAAAATTAGTGGGAAGAAGGTGCAGCTGGATGTACTCTGAGGTCCAGCACAGGAGTCCACACCAGGCTGCTGTGAAAATGTGCCAGCCCAGATAGTTTCCCAGCCCAGAAAATATTCTCCCAGCACAGCCTCCCATCCCCTCCCACCAGCCCTAAGGTTAATCACACTAAACACACTTAAGCTGTGTCTGTCCCTCACTGATCATGCAAACGAGCACCTCTGCATTCACAGGACAATCAGACAGTGTGCAAACGATTCGCTGCCTTTATTTCTTGAGGTCCTTCCCTAACAAAAACTCTCAGACAGCAAGCTTTGGCAAGGTCGCTTAAACAAACAACAGTACAGCCATGTAAAATGGTTTCGATACTTCACCAAAGAGGTACGAACATAATGAAACCTAAGCCTCAAATGTACTTTAAATATTTAACTTATTAACCAGACAATCCGGACCGTCCACCGAAGTGGGAGCGGGATTTACAGAGAAGGCACAGCCAGCAACACTGACTTTCTTTTGAAGATTTTAATTCCCAATTGCCCCACCTGCAGAGCCAAGGGGTGCCCAAGCTGCCTGGTTCGAGTGTGAATGATTTAAGCTCACCAACTCTTGGACAAGAAATGGTGCTACCAGCAAAGAGAAGCAGAACTCACTCCTCCTGCTCCTGACCTGCAACACCGAATGGCCAGGGAAGATGTTAAAAGAAAAAAAAAAAAGGAAAAAAGCCTGGTTTGCATTTGCTCTGTGCCCTCCCCATTTTCCCTGCTGGTTTTCCGAGGCTTCCCAGCAGCGTTGGTGTGTCCCAGCTCTGCAGCGCTGTGGCACCCCACATACAGGGTTGTACCCGTGGTACCAACCAGCCTTTTAGGGGAAAAATGCACAGAAGGAGAAAAAAAACAACTTTCTTGTCTCTCTGTCCCCCAGTCAGGCCGCACCAATCCTGTATTTTCCTGTGAAGACATCAGGCAGTTGCATCTTTACCTCTTAATACCCCGCCATGAGTAGCCCAGCTCAGCCTGGTGGCACCCATTAGTGTCTCTGCAATTAAAAGGCTGTCACTATTTTCACTATAAACCCAGCCATTCAGAAACTCCAACATACCTTCCAAGAAGAAATTTGGCCAAAACAAAAGGAGAAGCAGGGGATAATTAATTATTTTTTTTTTAAGGACAATGAATCTGAACCTATCACTCTCCTGCACGGTGAAGCCCTTGAGATCCCAAGTCTCAGCTGAAGTTTTGTGGCAAGCACTAGAGAAATCAAAAAGAACTTTTCAGGCTGCAAGCAAGGGGTGGGAGGAAAAGCAACGAATTGCTTTAATATGAAATGTCACCTTTAAAATAGATCCTACAAAACCAGAAACTGTAGGCTGGTAAATCCTTCCCTTCTAGAAATACTGTGGGGTTTGGTGGGAGCACCACTCAAAATAAGCATGCAGAATCAGGCCTCAAGTACATAAAATATAGAATTTGGTTACTTAAATTTAAAAATATTTATAAATAACTTAAGACATTCAGGCTCAGAAGCGTGTGCAGCCCAGTACTTCCCTCTGACACAGGGACCCGCAGGGATCCACAGCCAGCACCATGGATCCCCCATGCACAAATCTGCTTTATGCTTAACGTGGAAACCAAACCTGCCCCTTGCAGGCTCTTTGGAAAGTCTCCGGTGTCCCTTGGGGAGCAGGTGAAGGACACGTCTGATCAAGCAGAAAGCATCTGGGAGTTCAGATCCACAGCACAGCAGGGGACCTGTTCTTCCTAAACATTCACAGCTCCTCGGTGGCACCCACCTGGAGAGCTCAGACCAGCTAAGTCTGACCACGGGTGATGGCAGGTCTCCTCTGCTCTCACCTTGGAGGTGGTCTGCCTTGGCTCAGGGCTGGAGTAAAGCCAGCAGGGAGAGGAGGGAGCCCTTGAGCTCTGTCCTTGATCAAGCAAAGATGGGCTCTACTGGCTTGAGCGATCTGCTCTGCAGCCCCCAGCTCAGCTCCAGCACCACGAAGGCAGCTCCTGGGTCCGTGGTAGACATCCAGCCTGAAGACTTCCCCTGAAGGGAAGCCTTGAATTCATCTCACAACCCTTTCTCTTGTAGACCTGGCTTGTACCCGTCGAGCAGACTGCAGAATGAAGGCACACGAGGGAGGGTTAAGGTCAGAGGTACGTTAGTTTGGATTATTCCTTCCATGAAGTTCAGAGGACACGTGTTGCCCGAGAGGCGGCCACCCTCCCTGTGGTCAGAGGACGGCAGAGCATGAAGGGACCTGTTCCCCTCTCCAGGGCAAACCTCAGCTCCCTCCGGAGACAAGCCGGGTGAGCTGCTTTGGCCACGTGGATATTTGTCCACTAGACATGGACTGGGGCAAACTGGTCACACGGGCTGTATCCTCACTGGAGATGTTGAGCTGGACGGCTCTGCAGGCCATCAGCTATGCCCTGAGCAAAAGATTCTAAATTTCTTTTCTCCCATGGGTTTCATCCAGACCCATTACGTGCTTGGTCTCCGTATACTTTTTCCTGTTAAACACCTTAAAAAAAAAAATAATTCTTTGGCACTTGTGCGACAATGACACATAGATGTGACACTCTCCTGTTCCTCGGCTGTTTGCTGGACTCATCTCTAGAGGTCCATGTATGCAGAGTCCGTGTCCACCCTCTGGGCCTCCCCGAACACGAGGAATGCACAGAGGCCAATGCTGTTAACGGCAGCCACCAGGTTGAACACAGAAATCCAGGAGCCCGTTGTCTCAATCAGGTAGCCAGCCAAGTACACACAAATGACACCTGGGACAGGAGAAAAGAGAAAGAAATGCAAAGGCTCTGGGGCCAGATCCTGCCCCCTGCGAGGAGAGGACTGCATTGGAATAGGCTGCCCAGGGAGGGGGCTGAGTCACCATCCCTGGATGTGTTTAAGGGACTGAGGGATATGGTGTAAGGGAGGACTATGTAGAGTCCAGCCAAGTACACACAAATGACACCTGGGACAGGAGAAAAGAGAAAGAAATGCAAAGGCTCTGGGGCCAGATCCTGTCCCCTGTGAGGAGAGGACTCCCCAGGAAAGGATGAGCTGCAGGAGGGTACTTTACCTAGGAGGGCTCCGCCTGTATTCCCAACGCCTGTAAGGAAAGGAAAGGCATTGTATGCCCAGGAAAAGGATGAGCTGCAGGAGGGTACTTTACCTAGGAGGGCTCCGCCTGTATTCCCAACGCCTGTAAGGAAAGGAAAGGCATTGTATGGTAGAAACCCACATCCATATGCACAGCCAAACGCCCTGCTGATGGCTGGGACAACAGACACTGTCCCTGTCTCCTCCCCGTGGGGCAGACAAGCATTTGGCAGCTAGGAGGGCTCCGCCTGTATTCCCAACGCCTGTAAGGAAAGGAAAGGCATTGTATGGTAGAAACCCACATCCATATGCACAGCCAAACGCCCTGCTGATGGCTGGGACAACCGACACCGTCCCCGTGCCCTCCCCGTGGGGCAGACAAGCATTTGGCAGGTTGGTGGGGCTGCCCACCCCCAGCAATGGCAGGAGCATCACAGAAGGAAGCTGAGGCTGCACGTATGGAGCAGACATCGCACGGAGCTACTCCTGCCCCAACCATAAGGGTGATGTCCATGTCCCCTCCCGTTCACCCCCCTTTCCAGCACAACCCAGACCCCACCAGGTCCTTACCGAACAGCAGGCCAGCGCACGAGGGGGCCAGGTCCTGTACATTCACTGAAATGCCACTGGTGAGAAAGAAAGACCAGGGGGGAAATAGGAGTTTTAATGGAGCACAATCGCTTTTTCATAATTTACACAAAGTTTCCTTCGTCAAACAAAAGGAAGGGGTCCGGGACAATAAACGGCACTGGCAGGAGAGGGGAGGACAGAGGCTGAGGGGGAAGCAGCATGGGAGAGTACCAGGAGGAAAAGGATTCAACTCAAAGAGTTCAGAGGGGCCAAAACACAATTCCTCTCCTGCTTCATCTCCCTAATACCTGCTGGTCCAAGCCCTTCCCCAGGCTAGAGGTTTGCTGGATCATTTCCAACCCAGCGGGCACTGGACTCCACCGGCCTCGCAGAGACCAAGAGAGGATGCTCAGCCAAGTGCCAGTTCTCGCTCTGACAGTCAGGATGGAGGCAGCCTCCTCTGAGACCCCAAAATGATGAGTGTGGAATTAGAGCTACGGGGCCACAGCTACCGTCGTTACCACCCTCCTTACCTGTGGTTAAAGGTCTGAAGCCCAACAGAGGCGGAGGCGAAGACGATGGCTTTGCAGAAGCTGGATGTCTGGCCCAGGCACAAAGCAAAAATGCTGGAGACGCCGGAGCCGATGACCTGGAAGAAAGGGGAAAATTAAATACCACAGCACATTTTCTGCAAGGAAGAAAGTGACTCCTTTCACGGACAGACTGTTCCCTTTACGATGGCAGGAGGTTGTGTGCACCAGGTGCTTCTCAGGCCTTTTTTAGCCCCAGTGTCCTGCCTTTCTGTGTCAGAGCAGGGACTGCCCTTCTGTCCGGAGGGCTGGGACACCGCGGGGCAGTGAATGCTGTGCTCTCACCCAGCATTTCTATTTCTGCTCGTCCTTGTATTGCTATTTCCTCAGTATCTAAGGGGTCATTGGGAGTGAGAGCGTATGGTTGGCCTTTGCCTGTGAAAGAAAACCTCTTCGGAGCACTCACAAATCTCCGTGCTCAATGTTACCCTTGGTCCATGCTCTGTTTCCTCAGTCAGGGTTTTCCTCTGGATTTCATTTCCCACACACACTGACCATCAGTCTGTCCCAAAGCTCAAACCCTTTCCCCTTTCCACCTAAACCCACCTCCCCAGCTCCGTGCCGGGTCTAACCTGCCGTGCAAGCAGAGCTGGGCAGGCAGCTCAGGTGTCTCTCCTCTGGCTTCAGCTCTCTTACCTGCATGAACTTACGGATGGTGATGGTTTTGTACCCTGGAAAGGAAAGGAGAGTCGCAGTTTAGCACAGCTCACCTGGTCTCCTTGTTCAGATGGATGGATTTCATCTCCTGAAATCCTGATACTGTGGCTGAGATCAAAGGGAGTCCCAAACCCTAGAGTATTTACCCCACTTTCACATTAGAACTTCACGTTATCTATTTCCTGCGTTTTCTTCTCCCTCCCAACAATCCCACCTCCTCCCCCTCAGGTTCTCTTTCCACATCGCGTAAAATAAAGAGCCGAGGAAAAGCCAAAAGAGCTCTTACCCTGGTTGATTAAATGATCAGACAGAAATCCACTGAACAAGCTTGTCGGAATTGCAACCAGCCAGGGGACTACATTAAACACCCAGCCCTGAAAGGCAGCAAAAATCAAGAGAGGTTTGCTGTCAGAGCTGAGTTTGTCTGCAAATATTTTATCTGATAGTCTGTGGTATTTGCAGAAATGAAAAAAAAATGAAGTGATGGGGACTTCTTGCAGGATCTCTACCCCCTTCACCCAGCAAAGCTCTCAGCTACACCCAGCACCCCCCCAAAGGTTACAGGAGCATTACGGGGCTGTTGGATTTATCCGTTTGTGGTCTTTCCTTCTGCCCCGGTGACCCTGCCTTCGAGGGAGAGGCAGAAAGCTCTGCCTGCTCCGGGAAAGAGGGAAAGTTTACTGTTGGGCAAGGTGATGTGGCGGGGAGCCAGAGAGCCCCGGGAAGCCAGCTGTGGAGTCTGCTCCAGCCCGTGGGTCAGCAGGAAAGCCGGCGGCAAAATTTCCAACATCAGCTTCAACCTCATTAGCAGCGTTACTGTGAAGCTGAGGGAACAGAGCTGGATTTTCTAATGCCAGGATTAGGTAACATTATGGGTAGCAACATACTTTGGCCTATTTTCAATTAAGGGAGCTTGCTACAGTTGTAATCACAGATGATTACCAGTCATCTGGATTAGAGCTGCTCAGAGGCGTTTTGGTGCCCAGATCCCAGGAGGAGCTGAAATCAGTGCGGGTTGAGCTGGGCTTCATCTCAGCTGGTTGAACCTGCCCATCCATCCATCCATCACCCCCAACATCTCCCCCTTTGCTCAGAGCCCATCGCCTTGCCCATCCATCCATCCATCCATCCACCACCCCCCACATCTCCCCCTTTGCTCAGAGCCCATCGCCCCGTGGAGGCATCCCTCCATCCCTCCCTGCCTCCCCTGGCTTCGGGATGCACAGAAGGGCTGAATAATCTTGGTTTTGAATAATCCCATTTAAGATGCTCCTGGAAACCGTACCAAGGTCCTTCTGCATCTTTCAGTGCCTTTGAAACTTCAGGTCTTGGTCACTTTTGAAAACGTTACCCCACAGGGCTTGTGGAGTAACATCTCTGGTGTCTGTTAACACCAGCTGGGATTGCTCAGCAAGTCAGACCCAACACACCAAAGCCACCCTTGTCTTGTCCCTATGGCCCGTTGTCCCTCACAGCAGGACCCAACCCCTCCATCTCCCCCATCCAGGTGGGCTGGAGGCAGCGGTGGTGGCAGCAAACCTGCAGAAAGGGACTTTGTCCAGTAGGTGACACAGGTTTCCCACATTAAGGATTATCCTCCATCCTACTTGTCCCTATGGCCCATTGTCCCTCACAGCAGGACCCAACCCCTCTATCCCCCCCATCCAGGTGGGCTGGAGGCAGCAGTGATGGCAGGAAACCTGCAGAAAGGGACTTTGGCCAGTAGGTGACACAGGTTTCCCACATTAAGGATTATCCTC
Source organism: Calidris pugnax (assembly GCF_001431845.1). Classification (NCBI taxonomy): domain Eukaryota; kingdom Metazoa; phylum Chordata; class Aves; order Charadriiformes; family Scolopacidae; genus Calidris; species Calidris pugnax. The sequence goes on from NW_015090780.1 coordinate 3,016,305, forward strand.
CATCCTTTAAAGCCAAGCATCCTCAAGCCCCGTTTTACCAACATGTATGAAGCGATTATCAGATGCAGGAACGTATATAGAGCATCTTACGTAAGGGCACCATCATATAATGCTTAACAGATGGTAAATTACTGCTGCACAAGCACATTACTCGAGGTGCACAGATCTCGTCACAACAATATGTTTGCCGGCTTAATATATGATTTAAATATAAATATCAAGTATGCCATAAAGCGCCTTAGACATGTAACATGAAAAGGCTTTTGTAAGCGGCTCTGGAAATAATAAAAACCTAACAGAGCCATTGTGGAAAAGACTGTCTGAGTTTCTGAGAATAAGGTCAAAATACCAGCTCTCAGCCCAGATGAGCACTGCCCAGGTTTCTGAGAAATGGGAACAACATTTGTGCTGAGGAGAGGGAAGCTTTTATAGTATTTTTGAAGCACACATTATTAGCGGTAATTATAATTTTCACAGCCAGGTCTGAGCTATACAATATCAGCTCAGCTAAAAACCCTGTGAAAACCTAGGTGTGAATGGTTTGGGGGACATCTGCAACAGGGTCATGTTGTGAGCTCAGTGCTGTTTTAAAACCATCCTTCCCTGAGAAGAAAAGCAGTCAAAAACCCAAATATAACCCTCCCTTTCCTGCCTGGAAGGTACCCCAGCTCTTCCCAACTCAATTCAGCATCCTTGAATGAGCAACCAGAAACCTCTTTCCTGCCTGGAAGGTACCCCAGCCCTTCCTCACTTCAGCATCCTTGAATGAGCAACCAGAAACCTCTGTCTCCCTGGAGGGAGGATGCTCGTTGGCATCTTCAAATGCATGTGCAGGGGTGTAACGGCTCCTGAGCCTTCCCACCACCTCCCTCAGCCATCATCTTCCTCCCTAACCAACCCATTTCAGCCGGCACCCACCACCTCATTCCCACATCTCCCCCTTTGCTCAGAGCCCATCGCCCCGGGGAGGGAGGATGCTCGTTGGCATCTTCAAATGCATGTGCAGGGGTGTAACGGCTCCTGAGCCTTCCCACCACCTCCCTCAGCCATCATCTTCCTCCCTAACCAACCCATTTCAGCCGGCACCCACCACCTCATTGGCCCAGGGACCCGCAGGGGCTGTGTCCCAGAGCCAACTCACCTTTGACTCGGGGAAAGTTTCCTTGAAGAAAGTTGGCAGCCAGGAAAGGAGAGTGAAAAACGTGCTGGCCGTGGAGAGCTGAGCGATGATGACAGCCCTGGAAACACACAGCGGGGAGGAAATAATCAGGAGTGACAGGTCACCCTGGGTGGGAAACAGGCACTCCAGCAACCCAATATTTCAGTTCCTGGTCTATAAATAAACCCCTCACGGCGCTGCAATTGCTTCCTGAGATTTTTCCATAGATGGCTACTCCTTCTGGCTGCCACTCGCAGCACCGCTCGCTCCTTCCCCACCATCAGCCCCCAGCTCCAAGCAAGGTTCATTCCAGCAGCAACTGGGCGAGCACATTTCCCACCAGTCCCTTCCAGTGCTGCAAGAGCTGCCCTGCTCCAAGAGGCTTTCTTTAGGGATTTCTAGGGATTTCTTATCAGCAGATGCTCCGTGGTTATTCAAGGCAGGAATGGGCTTGCTGCCCTGCAGCCCCATCGCCCTCCTCCCCGTCTTTAAACAGCACTTGGGAACACGCTTGGATGAGCTTCAGTACCAAATGCAGCATCCCAAAGCAAAAATGGCCATTAAAAAGATGTTTTTCCAGCAATGAGGACACAGCCTGTGCCACCTGGTGCCCCTGAGCAGCAGTTCTTAGGAGCCCATTACAAGCAGCATTTCTAACGAGAGCGGTGGAGAATATCTCTCCGGAGGAGCACACAACCCACACAGGGAGCAGCCTGCCAAGGAGGAAAATTTGCCCATAATATTCAAACCTGACATTCCTCCGGACAGAACATACACCACCTTTTGTCAAGCTTACCTTTTGAGTTCTTTATTTATACAGAAGGGATTAGAAAACCCCATCCTATCTCCCAAATATATAAATAAGTGGATAAAATGGCTACAGGCAGAAGAAATAAGCAGAGGGAGGAGGAGAAACCCTCGGGGGGAGGATGCTCCCCAGCCCGGCCAGCACTCACAGCCACCCCAGCTGCCTACCATATCGGTGCCTTCCTGAAGAGCTGCTTCCAGGGAACCTTGGTCTGCTTGGGTATCGAGAGGCCTCTCATCAAATAGTCTACAGGGATGATGAGTTCTGCAGGGAAGAAAACACACAAAGGAAAGCTCTGATCAGTAACCTTCTGTGCAGCTGGAGGGAGCCCTGGGAGACTGCTGTACAACTACCTTTAATCTCCAACTCTTTTTTTTTTGGCAGTACCAGCATTGGATGCTCGTGAAAACACCTTATGCTGACCAAAATGTTTCTGCTGCATCTACACACTCCTCCATCCAGCCACCTTCACCCATTTGTTATATCTCTTGTTATAATTGAGCAGAAATCTCTTTGGGCAAGGACCAGGTTTGGATTTTGTGTAGCACCAGACACACACCAGGCTCCCCATGAGCTGGGCTCCTACATGCCACCCTCACACTGATAATGCTGGAGCCAGGTGTGATGGTGTGCCCATGTGCAGAATTACTCCCAGACAGTTATTTGGGAAGAGATAGTCTGGATTAACTGGTTTTTAAAAGCTCTATGTGTAGATGCTCTTAGTTTGAAATAAGTATCTTGCCCTGCTTTAGCTTAATCCACTTTGAAGATCATGCTCTGTTTGGTGTTTTCACTGGTGCTTAAGAGAACCGAGGAGACGGATCAGGCTCTTGACAGGGATATAATCCAATGTGGGACTCAAAATCAGCAATGCAAGAGCTCAACCCCTTGTTTCTGGGTTTAGCATCTTGGGTGAGACACGGTGTGTATTGTAGAAAGACACCTGAACAAAGGATCTTTGTGTAAAGCCAGGCACGAGCTTGGATGAACACAGGATTTGCAGAAAATAGGCGGGAGGTACCACCGGGGTCCCGCATCCTCGGGGATGCTGCAGCCCAGGGATGCAGGTGGCTGCACTCACCCTTCTCAGTCAGGAGGTACTTGCAGGTGCAGTAAACCCAAAGCAGAGTGAGCAAACCAGAGAAGTAGAAAACGCTCTCCCAGCCGTACCAGTCCAGGAGGAGAGACCCTGCACCGCCGATCACCAGCGTCCTGCAAGGGAAAAAACCACACTGGTCCGGCTAAAAGCATCTGGACCACAGGCATCCATGGGAGGTACTTCCCAGGGTGGATGCTCCGGGTCATTAAATACACTTAAAAGAGCCATCAGTCACTGCCTGTCACCCCGTGACTCTGCAACCTGCCCCATCCCCTGCGTGGCATCTCAGGATCATCAGCTGGGGAGGAGACACTGCTGTGGAACCCCATGCTTGCCTGCCCCACACTGAAACATGCTCGTCAGGGAAAGAAAATGAGGCTGCTGGTGTGCAGAAAGTATCTCAGAGAACGTAAATCAGCAAAAGAAATGAGCCCACTGGAAAACTAAGTGATTAAACGCAGTGATATTTCTATCTGGCTTTTAAGCAACCCTTCCATTTAGAAAGGAAATTCTCATGGAGATGAGCAGAGCCGGGGAAGTGATATTATCCCCATCCATCAGGGAGGGCAGGTGACCACTCTCGGGCTGACTCTTGCTCTTCCTACCGAATCAGGCTGTTTCCCATAGTAATTAAATGTTGCAAACACTCTTCAAAGTCTGGCTTGAAAAGAGAGAAAGGAAAAAATACAGAAATCCTTGACACACACGACAGCAAGTGCCTGAGGCTTCCTCAGCTGCAGCCAGGATCCTCAAGGACCCAGGAATCCACAGGTACTTTGGGCTGCGAGTTTTGCCTCCAACTATTTAATGGCATTTCATCACATGCCATGTCCAGAGACTGTCAGTCGCTGCTCAAAGCCTTTTGAACTTACCCAAACTGGGAGCCGGTCCCCACGGTGCTGTAGGTGAAGGCTCGCTCGCTCTCCCGGACCTTCTGGGACAGGAGACTGGCCAGGGATGGGAAATACACCCCTGTGAGCAACGGGAGCAAGGCAGGGAGCTGTCAGGCTCAAATCAAAAGCAAATTTAAAAGATCCAGCAGGAGCTAAACACCGAGACAAAGCAACAAGACTTCTGGTGGAATCAAAACAGGGATGTAAAATAAAATAAGTGAATCCATCTCCGTGAAAGGTTGGTCTGTGCCTTCTCCGTAATCCCCTGTTTCACCATCACTGATGCTGTAAACCCACCAGTGCCACCCACTCATCCCAACGGTCCCCCAGTGCTGCAGCTCAGCGAGGGGGGAGGAAAATCATCCAAAAGTTATCTAAAACTTTGGGCAAGGACCAATTTTCCCCCAGTGCTTTGAAGGAGTTTTAAAATGCGGCAACTCAAAAGAGGAGCACTGATGATCTCAGAAGGCAGCAGCCCGTGTGTGGCAGAGACATTTCGGGGGGGGAGATTCTTTGCCAGTGACTTTATCTAGAAATGTCACTTTTTCTTTTTTTTTTCCCCCCAGAAGTTCTGGCTGCGGAGGCAGTTTTGAGGCAGAGGAATGCTCAAACACGCAGGAGAGCACTGCAAACCTCATGAATTGCATCCGAATTTACCCCCCCCCGAGAGCCCCCCTGGTGGAAAGCCCTGGGCAGACAGACACACAGCCAGGTGTGCTCAGGACAGGGCTCTCACCTTGCAGCAGCCCCATGAGGAACCTGGAGGAGGTCATAAACACCAGGTGGGCAGAGGTGACGTGAGTGAGGAGCGGGGTGATGACCGTCAGGAACCCCCAGGCTGATGCCGAGAGGAGGAGGACCTTCTCCCCCCCTATCCTGGAAGGCAGAAAACACGTTATCAAACACCAGCAGAGAGCAAAAGGGCAAAGCCCCCCAGTCAAGCCTCATCTGCTTCCCAGTTTAGCCTGTTTTGAAGCACAACCTTTGGGTCAAACCTGTTTTTCTCCTCTTGAAAATGTCTTTATCCCCCTGGGGGAGTATGATCAGCAGGGACCTCCCTTCCCACCTCCCCCAGAGCAGGTGGCCAGTGGCATTCTCTCACCAGGCCACTGGCCACCAGTGCTGCCCGTCCAACCAGATGCCCTGAGACACCACCCCACTGGTGCACCCCCATCTCAGATGGAGGGGAAGCCCACGCTGCTGTCACCGTTCTGCTTTCCTTAACCACTGGTGGTGTTTTCTCTTCCATCTGCAATTTTGCACCAGCTCTGCTGTTCACACTGGGATTTTTTGCAGGCATTTGCTTGCACATTATTAAGGAACATAATTAAACAGCACAGTGCACTGCACGGATACCACACTCCTTCCAGGCACGTGTTCCTCACAAAAGATTTCATAGGAAAGCCCTCCTCATGAAGAATAGGGTGGCTGGGGAAAGGAACTCGAGCAGGTGATCGCTCAGATCCTACAGCTAACTGGGGCAGCTGGTTTTTAATGGACATGATAAAATGGAGACACTTGGTTTTCCCAAAGAGGATGGAAACATCGATGGGGGCTCACTTGTGAGAAGACTGCATGGGAATGAATGTAGGGTGGAAAAACTGGAGGTGCTGGACTGAAAATGGAGACAGGTTACACAGATCAAATAGAAAAAAAGCTGCATTCCTTGCAAAAAGGAAATATTTTCTTCTCCTGGTTAGCAATTGCAGCCATAAACTCTTCCAAGTGGCTGTCTGGCATCACTGGGACTGAACTGTTAATGGACAAGTAACACTCCCAGCGAGCAGGAGCTATGAGCTATGCACAGAGCACCAGCCTTTAGCACTTTTCTAAAATAAAGTCTGCTTTACACCCACTATTTCTTTCATCGGCTTAACTTGTAAGCTTGTGGGTTTGCTTTTTTTATTCCAGTTACTGAACCAGGGCTCAAAACAGCCTCCATCAGAAATATTATGCTGGTATAAAAGTGCTCTTCACATTTTCCAGGTGAAAAAAACCACAACCCTTTGTTGGTCTAAGTGTCCACTAACACGACTGTGGATCTCTCCTGGCTGCTGCTCTGCAGGCACCAGTGATGACTGTGGAGATGCTCCCTGTGTCACCTGGGGATTTTGCCTGTGCAAAGTCACAGAAACACAGAATCTTCATGGTTGGAAGGGACCTTTGAAATCATCGAGTCCAACCATACACAAAAAAACATCGACAAAACCCCAACCCAACAATCTTGGGCACTACCAAAAAAACATCAACAAAACCCCTAACCCAACAATCTCAGGCACTAGAGCGTGCCCTGAAGTGCCACGTCTACACGTTTCTTAAATCCCTCCAGGGATGGTGACTCCACCACCTCCCTGGGCAGGCTGTTCCAGTGCCTGACCATCCTCTTGTCAAAATAATTCTTCCCAATATCTCATCTAAACCTCCCCTGCCCCAACTTCAGACCATTTCCTCTGCTCCTGTCATTATTCCCTTGGGAGAAGAGGTCAACCCCCACCTCTCTACACCCTCCTGTCAGGTAGTTGTAGAGGGCAATGAGGTCTCCCCTCAGCCTCCTCTTCTCCAAACTAAACATGCCCAAGTCCTTTGGTACACGCTGCCCTGTGAGCATCACACTGATTTTAAGATCCAGAGATCAAATTGGACAGTCAAAACTACATGTGTCCCCTCTGAATCAGAGCTCCAGACTCTGAGTGAGGCTGATGGAGAGGTCTCAGCTGCTTCCAGAGCAACCTGTGGTGACCCATAAAGCTTCTCCCCATGGACATCCTTCACCCTTCTACCCCATCACTGTCCCAGCCGCTGCTGAGACTTGAACCGAGAGGTCATTCAAAAAGCCCGAGCAGAGGAAAACATGAGAATAATTTCCAGTACTGATCACTGATATGTCCCCCGATAATCTGCGTCAGGCAGTAGCCCCAGAAGAAGCTGCTGAGCACGATGCCGGATTGCTTCTTGTCCCAGTCGAAGTGGGTGCTGAGGGCGACGGCACAGACGGGCACGGTGACGCGGGCGCAGTACAGCAGGCAGGTCCCCAGCAGCAGCATCACCGTCCAGACACGGGACTCGGGCCTGCAGGGATGGAGAGATGGGGAAAGGGTTGATGGAAGGATCCTCCTGGCAGATCCACCCACAGCGAGGACTCACTGGTGTGACTGGTTCGCTTGCAAGGCGTGAGGAGCCTCGTCTTGCTAAAAGAAAGGTAAGTACAACCCCTTGTACAGAGCATGGTGGCTCTGGCACAGAAGGTATCACACCTGGTGGCTTTTAGGAACGATGCTGATTTTCATCCCAAACCCTGTTTGACCACAGCAGCACAATCGTGTCTGCCCGGAGGCTGCAAGGTGGAACGGGCTGAGCTGACCGTGGGGGAAAACCTGGTTTGTTTGCTTTTCTCCCCAAACAAAAGCTTTAGAAACTGTTCTTTAAAAGATAAGGATAACAAAGAAAAAAAGGTCATGGGGTTGTGAAAATTTGCAGGAGACACACCTTCTGTGCAGCAAACATTTGTTGTTTGGCATTCTGACCCATTCCCCAGGGAGGTGTGTGTGTCACCCTCCCTAAACAGGGGGGAGAGGAGGAATTCTTTAGTGAGAGGCAAGACATGATGGGGCTGAAGAGCCCAGAGAGAGGAGTGAGAGAATCCAGCCTGGCCTGGCAAGAAGGTTAAGATAATATTAGTAACAACATGTTAAAAGCATGTATTTTTTGTTACATGAGTTCCCAAGGAAAGTGCTCCTGCAAAAGATACAGGCTAGAAATAAATAGGAAGGTGATTTTTCTCTGCTCCAAGTCAGCATCGTGCTTCTGGAGCAGAAACCCACACTTTGCTGCAAACCTCAGGTCCCAGGTGCACCTGAACCCCTCTTCTGAGGGGGGACCCTCACATCAGTCTTGGTCCCGTGAATTACGGAGTTAAAAGCTGAGTGAGAACACCCACTATTTGTATTATTTGTATTTGGTTATTTTTGTGCCCGGAGCACAAAGCACTGAGCAAACGGACTCTCTGCTCCAGCACTGAGGGGAATTCACTGTACCAGGGCACCAACCCCTCTGCTTTCCACCCCACTGAACTGACCCACCTCCGGCACGGGGAAACAACCCTGGTCACTTTTTATATTGATAGGGGCATTCATGGGGCTGGACTGGGATGATGATAAATGTAGGTTAATCCCACACAGCACAAACCCATTTATAAACGGTGTCAAATGGCCCGTCACGGGGGGAGGCAAAGGAACAATGAGAAGTAACCCGGGCCAGGCAGCCGTGCCCACGGGAGGTGAATTTATTGCCGTTTCCCCAGGAGGCAGATAAGCAGCTCCAGCTCGGTGCCAACTTCTGGCAGGAGGAACTGGAAGTGTTTCAGGTGGTGCTTTGGAGGTGGGAGCCGTCGTTGCCGTGCACACGTACAGAACAACACAGGAACTAGACACCCTCACAGATCTTTGCTGGAGGAACAAGCAACCAAGGGTTGAGCTGCCTCGGCCGTTTGAACTGGCCGATAACCATCTCAGTTCCTCCTGGCCTTATGCCACGTGGAAGATACGCAGCAATCATAGCGTAATTTGCTGCACAACCAAAGGTGATTTGTTGTCTAATTGCCTGCTCCACCGAGCCCAGCTCCCTGTGGCAAAGCTCAGAGAAACCAGAGGCTCCCAGACGCCCCTTCCCACCAACCCAGAGGGACCATACAGGGGGGAGCTTTGGGGTACTGTGTCCAGTTTGGGGGCCCCTACCATAAAAAAGACATAGAAGTGCTGGAGCAGGTCCAGAGAAGGGCAACAAAGCTGGGGAGGGGTCTGGAGCACAAGTCTTATGAGGAGAGGCTGAGGGAGCTGGGGTTATTCAGCCTGGAGAAGAGGAGGCTGAGGGGAGACCTTATTGCTCTCTACAACTCCCTGAAAGGAGGGTGTAGAGAGGTGGGGGTCGGTCTCTTCTCTCAAGTCACAGGCGACAGGACGAGAGGAAATGGCCTCAAGTTGCGCCAGGGGAGGTTCAGGATGGATATTAGGAAAAATTTTTTCACTGAAAGGGTTATCAGGCATTGGAATGGGCTGCCCAGGGAGGTGGTTGAGGCCCCATCCCTGGAGGTGTTCAAAAGCCGGGTTGATGTAGTGCTGGGAGGTATGGTTTAGTGATGGTGATGCTTCTTGTTTGTTGTGTGGGTGTCTATTTTTGTCAGTCAGGTTGACGGTTGGACAAGATGATCTTTAAGGTCCCTTCCAACCTAGAAGATTCTGTGATTCTGTGGTAGAAACCCCCCCAAGGGAGGCAGAGAGTAGGTGGGGGGTAACCAGTGATGGGAAACGTTGCAGAGAGCCCTCAGGGGGGTGTCTCAAGGTGATCTGGGACATGCAGGCGTAAGGACACGCAGACTGACCTGTGGCTGCCAACCCCGTGCTGCTGCACCCCCAGGAACGGGCTGCTGCCAGCCCGGGGCCGTCATCTCCCCCGTTATCTACAGCGGCACGGCGCCGATAAATTCCAGCTATTGGACCTGCAACAGCTGAGGTGACCAAGTAAAACGCAGCAGCCCGCGATGTGCGTGGGCTTTTCCCATTATTCAGCTGCCGAGACAGTTTTCTAAATTGTCTAAATTCCCCCCCGAAGCAAAGGGAGAGCTTTATGAGTTTTCTCCCCGTCTGGAGCGGGGCTGAGCTCTGCCTCGTCTCCTGGAGTTATTCTGATGAGCGCGGCAGCATTTTAATGGGATATTAAATCGACTCTTCTTCCCTGGCCCTAAACCATGTACGGCTGTGCAAGGTGTGAGATGGAGAGGAAAAGAACTGTGAGGCTTAAGTAGACTTTACTCTGCTTCTCTTTATAATATTGCCAAGGTCTGTTCCCTCCAGTGGGTGTTTGCAAGCAGGAAAAAACAAATCCCACACACACAGGGCAATGCCAGTGTCCGAGGGAGATGCAGGCGAGGGGGAGCATCATGGTTTGGTACCCAAAGAAGCAATGAGGGGCTCTGGCGTCAGGGCAGAGGGGCAGGAAGGGATGCTGAGAGCTCCCAGCCTTCGGGCAGAGTCACCCGAGCCCCTGTGACACGAGGAGATTTTGGGGAGGGGGTTAGGCAGTGCTGGGTTAGCCAGGAAACAAGTCCCACCCGGCCGAGAGCAGGGCTCAAAGTGCCACGTGGGATCCTGTGAGAGCAAGACACGGTCCCAAGCGCAGCTCAGAGACCGCAGCGGGACGGGGCTGCCAAGCAGAGACCTCCTCCCTCCTCCCCAGCTGATGTTTTGACAAAACTCCAGTGAATTATTTTCCCTTGACTTCCATTCTTCTTTTCAAAAGCACTAAATAAGCCCCTGGGTATGAGACACACTCTTCGGTTGCTCCTCCAATCTATTACACTCTTTTCCTATACGTTTAAACGCATCACTAGAGGCTCATGCTGAAAACCAATGGGGAGTATAAAGACAGCTTCAGACTACCTCTGGCTCCCCAGGTAGCACATCCAGCTAGGAAAAGCCATTCAAATAATAGGAGTGTTAAATGCAGTCGCTAGCTGCCCACACCCACCTGGCAGCATGGCAAGAATTATTTCTCTGCGAGGACAATGATGTGCTTGCATCAGAGGAAAGAGCTTTGTAAATGCATTTTCTCCTAATTATAGTTATCACAGAGGCTGCCGATGAGTCAATGTTCTGCTCAGAGCAAAACAACAACAGCAAAGGTTTACAGGAGGAACCTCGACTAGCACAGAGGGGGAAAACTAAAACTCTCCTTCAAGAACTACGGAATAACAATAAACCAAAGAGTTTTTGTGGGTAACACCAGCCACCCGAGAAGCGGAGCTTTACCAGAGTTAACAAAATAAATCTAATGGCTTCGCTGCTGAGGGAGGGAGAGGTAATCTGTGCTGGAGAAAACCAAACTGAGTCAGAGCAAAGCACATCTGAAACTAAGGAAGTCAGAGCCGTTGGTGTCATCGGTGCCACCGTCACACCGGGGTCAGACCAAGCATCTCCCCACAACCCCGTGTGGGTCCTGGCCAAGCCCAGGCTAAAGGGGGCAGAAACCTCCGGGAGAGGGGACAGCCACCTCCAGACTGTCGGCAGGTGAATCACCAGAGCTTGTTCTGGAGCCACCTAATTAACTTAATTGGGTGCCGCGTGATGGTGGTGGCTCTGGGCTGTGCCCCCCGACCGGTCATGCCTTTCTGCTTACAAGACACAGGCGCTGCAGGTGCATCCCCTTCTGCCTGTCACCGAGACCCTCCTCACCCAGCCAGGCAGCTAGAAAACACTTCCTATTTCACAAACCTCCAACCACCAGCCAGACAGGCTATAATTAGATCTCGAGCCCTAATGACTCTTCCTGGGCGGCTTTTTATACAGCACCAGCCCCCACGTTCTCCTCCTCCAAAGCCAGCCCCGGGTGCTCATGGCTTTGCTCCCAAGCATCCAGGGATTCTCCTGGGACCAGCTCCCCCCAACCACATGGGTGCCCTGCTTAGGGCACTAATTACGAGTCATTTTTAAGGCTGCCTGAGAGCCCCAAAGGGGCAAAACCAAGCCAAGCTGTCCTGCGGTGGAAGGAGAGCCAGCAGCACAGGGTATCTTTATATCTTTATTTGCAGTGTGTTTTCCTGCTGGAGGAATTTCTCCGGTAGATGCCACAGAGCAAATATTTATTCAACTTTATTTCTCTTGCTTTGCCTTCCTCCTTTTCCCCCCGGTCTGCAGGTCTGTCTGTAGGTCTGTCTGTCTGCAGACACTGCAGGTCACTGTTCAAACGGACTGGCTGGAGTTTGGGTTATCAATTAGATTACAGTTCAGTGCCCCTTCAAGGCAGGAGTCCGGACTATCAGGTATTTTCAGGAGGTGAGAGGGCTGTGTCAGACAGCCAGACTACCAACAGTGTGTCCCAGCAACAGCTCTTGGCCCGAAGCCGGCTCCGAGGTTTTGTGGGTGTTTTCCATAACTGGGATTGGAAGTGGGAGAAGAAGTGGGGGCTGCAGCTCCTGAGCTGCATCCGAGCTGCACCGTGGCCAAGGTGGGCACACGTGGGCACGTGGTGGGCATCACCAGGACATAACGCCCACCCCAGCACATTGCTACCTCAGTTCCCCTCTCTAAAAAGAGACTAAAACCAGCTCCGTGGGAGATGCACAGAGGGGAGGTTGGCTGGAGTGACCTCCAGTGTCCCCAGCCCGCAGTGGACACCCACCGTCCCTGCAGGAACCCCGGGAGGAGCAGGGTGGGGATGAGCCCCTGAGGTGGCACCGAGTCCCCAGCCGGGCTGGAGGGCCATCAGCTCCAAACCAAGGGCACCCAGCAGCCCTGGTGGCATCTCCCAGGGGGATGTCCCCAGTCTGGGCAGCCGGTGCCTGTGCCCCCCCCCGTGCCTGTCACACCACAGCCTGGGGACCTTCTCCTCCCTGGACGTACCCCCAGCCCCATGGCAGCACCCCACTTAAAAAATACCTCTTTTCCAGCTTACCTGCCTATGGCTTTCATTTACAGTGATCTCCTGCAAACCACGGCCTGAGGGACGTGGCGTAAACACAGACACCCCGTGCCAGCAGATAATACCCAGCTAGTTATTTTTAACCTGGTTTGACAGTCCTCTCACTTCTCTCACTATTTGTTTTTTTCTCAACAAACTCTCCATCCCCTGAAAAATCTGAAGTGATTGTCAAGAGAGAGGTTTGGGGTGGTTTTTTCCCCCCTCCTTGAGCTGATTCCATCGTGTTGCCAACCGGCTTCAAGCTAATGATTTGTCGCTGTCAAAAAGTAGCTTTGGGGTTTGGAGAAGGGTGGGGTTTTTTCCGATCCACCAGCGAACAGCCGAGGGGAGCAGCACAGAGGACACAGGGCTTTTTTTTTTTCCTAGAAAAGCTGCTGGTTTCCTGTCAGCCTCCCGTGCACAGACTCCTTCCGCAGATGGCAACAAAGTGGTGTTCAGCAAGCACGGCTCCGGGCTTCTTCCCTCTCTTCATTTCTTGCTTTCAGCAAAAGCAAAGATGAAATTAGATTTCGGCAGCTCGTATGAGCGGGAAAGAGTTGTTGAGTCCAGGTGGAGGCGGTGGAAAAACATGACAACAAAGCACAGGCGTGCTCTGCCCCCATCTCGGGGCATTCGTGGGCCAGGCAGGAATAAAGCACAGGCGTGCTCTGCACGGCTCATCTCGGGGCATTCGTGGGCCAGGCAGGAACGAGACGCGTGCCCTGCTCACCTTTTCCACGTGAAAAAAGTTCTCAGCTTAGTCATGATTAAAACCAGGGTGAGGAACTTGTACAATAAAAAACCTCAACCATCAAAAACACCCCAAAATGCAACTAAAGTTGCATCGTGATGTTGACAAAAGACGAGGGCAAACGAGACGCGTGCCCTGCTCACCTTTTCCACGTGAAAAAAGTTCTCAGCTTAGTCATGATTAAAACCAGGGTGAGGAACTTGTACAATAAAAAACCTCAACCATCAAAAACACCCCAAAATGCAACTAAAGTTGCATCGTGATGTTGACAAAAGACGAGGGCACGGAGCTCAGAAAAACAATGTGACCGTTGGCTCCGGGCAAAGAGTGCAGTCAAGTGACTGGGGACCAGCTCGTGGCTGGTGGTACAACCCCTTTTATTTCCAGAGCTTGAAGAAACTGCTGTAATAATCTTCAGGTCTTCAGGTGTAGCCAGAGGCTGGGAGATGGTTTCGGGAGCCGTTCGCTTCCCAGGACACACTGATTTTTCCATGTTGTATTTTAATCCTGGAGGCACCATCCAAAAGGTGGTCCTCACATCTCCTGCTGGACCTGCCCGTGGCTTTGTGTGCAACCTCTAGCAACAGATTTCTCTTCTCAGCGCTTGGGTCTTCCCCCCAGTTAAACCAGAGGCACCAATGCATGTCTACTGCCTGAGGGATTCTGCTTTGGCCTGGGAAGATCTCCATAAAAACTTTTCTGTGTTGTATTTCTCTCCTGAAGGCACCATCCAAAATGTTCTCACATCTCCTGCTGGACCTACCCGTGGCTTTGTGTGCAACCTCTAGCAACAGATTTCTCTTCTCAGCACTTGGGTCTTCCCCCCAGTTAAACCAGAGGCACCAATGCATGTCTACTGCCTGAGGGATTCTGCTTTGGCCTGGGAAGATCTCCATAAAAAAGCTCTATCTCAACGTCCAGACGCGCTACAGAAACGCGAGGGCTTTCCCAAGCCCCAAACAGAAATCCCTGAGCGTTGTTCTTGGAAGAGCAAGAGGAGATGTGTGCGAAGGGAGCCGCTGGAAACCTGCAGAAAAGCATGGGAAGGGCAGCTGGAGAGACAGGATAAAACACGGGGCAAGAAGAGGGGAAGAGGAAGGAAAAGGCGGCTGAAAGAAAGGGAGGACAAAAGAAGAAGCGGCATAAACAAAGATGGAAAAATAAACCTGTGGAGATAACTGTTTGTCTTTCCTTGGGCTGACGGTGCAGACAGATCTTGGAAGGCTGCCTGGCATGGCTTTTGTTGGAGCACGAAAGGAGAACCCATGTCACTTCCCCCACTTGACAAAACCTTGCCTCCGTGGCAGTAACTCATCCCTTGGAAATGGTGGGAGCCATTTATTTGCACACACTGTTCAAAAACTGTCCACGAAACTGATCTGAAGCCATCCCATGAGGTGTTTTATACAACTGGACCAACCTGCTGGGGTGACCCACGGATCACTCTCCCTTTCTGCTCCCTTCTTCCCGTTCCCACCCTCCACACCCCTGTTTACTTTAGACTATAAAAGACTCCATAAACCCTCCCCAAAAAAGGGCTGTGACCACAGGTGTGTGTCTGCGCCAGGCAACGGGGAGGTGATCCCTGCTCCTGGAATTACTGCAATAGAGATAAGGATCTGGCTGGAGTGATGGTTATCCTGCTGCTCCTCCACGTTAACCGGATTCATGGTCAGAATCCCTTCAAAACGTATCTGTCTCAATAAATAAATCATCACTTTGGAAAGTGTTATCGACGGTTTGCATTTTTCTAAGAGATTTGGGAAACTAGCAGGTTCATTCTGGCCAAATGTTTTTAATTTTTTCTAGAGGAAAAACATATAAAGGGAAACTTTTTTCACGAAAATTTGGCACTAGCTTCTGCCTCTCCCACCGTTCCCGTTTTCATAAAGACTTAGGGAAAAGACATAAAGGGGGAGAGAGAGAGAAGGAGTTTTGGCAATTGCTTTTGGGGGAGAGAATCTTCAAGTGTTAAGCAACCCCAGTGCCAAAGAGCTGCTTTTGGGACCTATCCCCTTATCTTGAGACACGTCTGGGTTCGATTAGACTTCCAGGTCTCAGGCTGCAGGAGAAATCTCCTCGGGATGGCAGTTAATGTCAGCTATCAGCCTGCTGCCGCTGCAGGAAGTGATTGATGATAAACCCCAATTTACCCAGCAGCTAATTACTGCCGGACGGGGCAATTCCTCCCCTTGGCATCACATTCCTGCACATTGGCATCGATGTCACCTGTCCCCAGAGGAGTTTTGGCAACTGCTTTTATGGGGAGAGAATCTTCAAGTGTTAAGCAACCCCAGTGCCAAAGAGCTGCTTTTGGGACCTATCCCCTTATCTTGAGACACGTCTGGGTTCGATTAGACTTCCAGGTCTCAGGCTGCAGGAGAAATCTCCTCGGGATGGCAGTTAATGTCAGCTATCAGCCTGCTGCCGCTGCAGGAAGTGATTGATGATAAACCCCAATTTACCCAGCAGCTAATTACTGCCGGACGGGGCAATTCCTCCCCTTGGCATCACATTCCTGCACATTGGCATCGATGTCACCTGTCCCCATGGCCAGGGCGAGCTGGCCGGGGGGTGACACTGGCCCTGAAGTCAAAGGGGAGCTGATGGGACAGGCCACCGCGGTGGCAGCCAGGGGTTAGTTCCTCTTCGTGGCAGCATTGAATCACACCAAATTTCAAAAGCACTGGTGGAGTCCGGGGGCTCCCAGTTTGCAAAGGCCTCTGAGCATCACTTCCAGCTGCCACATGGCACTTGTGAATCACCATCTCACCCCGCCTGGGCTGGGAGAAGCGGGGGATCCCGGGGTGCTGGGTGACTTTCCCGGGGGGGCGGCGAGGAGGGCACTGCCCCAGGTCGCCCAGGTGGCCCCTGGGCTCGGAGCCTCCGCTCCAAACACAAACCCACCCTGGGTTTGCTGTTAAAAGTAGACAGCCTGGGCTCAATAGCGCTTTTAAAGGCTTAATAGTGTTTTGAACTCTCTTAATTACTTCGCTTGAAGAACGGTTTGTGCTGCCGTTGCTGCCCAGCTCCTACTCCAGGCTTTATCTTAATTAATTTCTATCAGCAGTACAAACATTCCTGCCGGAACACTTCGCTACCTACCTCCGAGTGGTTTCAGCGCCGTGTTTAAACCGCTGCCTACAGGCCAGAAATGAGCCGAAATTGCCTTTTTTAACCCCGCTGCGTCTCACGGTAACTCCGCGTCTCCCCCTTTCCCCGTCTCGGTGGGAGGGAACCGGCGGAGGCTGCCCGGGGGCGGCGGGACCCTGTCCCGGGCACCGTCCCCCCGCACCCCCCGGCGGGGCAGCACCGGGAGCGGGGGGAGCGGAGGGGCTGGGACCGGCGACATCCCAAACGGCTGTCCCCACGGGACCCCCGAGCGACACCGCCTCTCCGGGGAAGGGTGCGGGCTGCCCGACCCCCTCCATCCCCAAAACGGCACCTCTTCGCAGGGGGCGGCGGCGGCGGGTCTCGGGGGATGCGGGAGGG
>NW_015090780.1:3032967-3061476 GCF_001431845.1 Calidris pugnax
GCATCCCGCTGGAAGCAGGGAAGCGGCTTTCCCTCGGAGGGGGGGGGTCCAGCCTTACCTGGACCAGTACGGGTCCCCGCCGCCATCCCTCCTCATGCCGTCGTGCTGCGCGGCCCGGGGGCCGTGCTGGGCTCCGCACAGCGGGACATTCCTGCCGCCGCCACCCGCGGCCATGCGGGCAGCGCCTTCCGCCTCCGCCGCCTTCACATCGCGGCGGCGACGACGGCGGCGGCCGCCGGTTCCCTCCCTCCCTCCTTCCCTCCCTTTCGGACTCGAACCCGGGACCCGGAGGGTGCCCGACGCAGGCGGGGAGGGGGCGTTTTCTCCATCCATCACCCACAAGTGGGGGATTTTTTCCCCTCTTTTTCTATTTTTTTTTTTCCTCCGCTAAATATTGAAAAATATTTAAAATATTCTATTTAAATTACATTCTATAATTTACACCCCCGTCTGAGCGGGGTTACAGAGACCCCAAAAGAGGGTGTCTCCTCTCCAACACCTGGAAAGCACCACGTTAATTCCCCGTCCTCCAGCTTTCACAGGTTTGACAGGAGGAAAGTCCCCGGTTTTTTAAGGATCAGCACTGAATATGAATATTCCCATCCAAAAGAATTGAATGCAAAAATAAACAGGAATCAGTATTTAAACAGGAATCAGGCTGAAACAAAACTGACTCAACTCTGTTGGACAGAGCCGTTGCCTCACTGTAAGATCAGAGATAATCAGACTCCTTTATGGAAATAGAGAATTAAAATGATGGTTATCTCAGCCCAACACAAGAGGACTCCTGGCTCACTTCAGGAACTTCACCGAGCAGGTGGAGGAGCTTTTTGGAGCCATTGTTTGGGTGATTCTGCCACCGAGAGCAAGTTGGATGGAGTCAGGGCAAAGCTCCAGGTGAGGGAAGGAGGGAGAAGCTCTGGCAGAGCCTGGCCAAGGTCCTACACAGCCCTTGGGAAAGGCACCAGAGCTGCTGGGCTGCTCCAAAACTACAGGGTGCAGGGCAGGCGTCTCCCTCTGCTCCTGCAGCCTGTAAATGCTTGTTAAATCAAGCCTGTAGAAGACCAATATTTAGCAAACTCACCCCATTCTTCTCCAAAGAGCTGCTGGGCTGCTCCAAAACTACAGGGTGCAGGGCAGGCGTCTCCCTCTGCTCCTGCAGCCTGTAAATGCTTGTTAAATCAAGCCTGTAGAAGACCAATATTTAGCAAACTCACCCCATTCTTCTCCAAACGCCAATACTCTGCAGGTCCCCAAAGGGACATCAGCTACTTAAATCAATGGGTAACAGTATTAACGAGCTAAACCTTACTCAGCAAAGTAGCAAAAGGTTCCTCACACACCATAGAGACAACTCCGGAAGGAGGTCACCAGGGCTGATAAAAGTTTAAAAAAAAGTATCATAAAATCACACTTTGTCCTTTGCTTCAGGATTTTTTCCTCAGAGGAGAGATCTCCCCCCAAAGGCCTGTGGCAGACTGGAGTAGCAAAAGGTTCCTCACACGCCATAGAGACAACTCTGGAAGAAGGTCACCAGGGCTGATAAAAGTTTAAAAAAAAGTATCATAAAATCACACTTTGTCCTTTGCTTCAGGATTTTTTCCTCAGAGGAGAGATCTCCCCCCAAAGGCCTGTGGCAGTCACACACCTCACACAGACCCACTGCCACCAGAAAACAAATACAAGCAGCTTCGGTACAAGTGGAAACTGAAGGGGGACCATGTGTGGAGACCACAGGCTCAGCCTTCATCCAGGGGTAGCTTTTCCTCCCTTTGTTTGGGCAGAAAACTGGAAATTATATAGAAAACATTTTTCCTCACTCTGCTGCTGTGCCCGTTTCCAGAAGAGGGAGCCAAGTCATGGTAAAATGCAGCCAAAAATCCAAATCATTGTTCAATTTGTGTTTTTTTTTAAATAGTGTATATTTTTGGAGTTAACTCGAGGCAGGAGGGGAGATGATTCCTGATGTCACTGAAGTGAAATGCATGTAAAAAGCTCCGAGAGGACTTGGGCTTGCTACGGTAATCACACATACAGAGTAATTAATAACTCATACTCCTGTATGATTTAATACAAGCCTCAGTGCCGTGGGATGCAGGCGCCTCCACCAGCCTCTGCAACATTGGCCACCGACTCACTGAAATTATGATTCCAGTTACAAATTAAGCCTGTCGCACAAAGTTTTCTTTATTTGTTGTACTCCTCCAGGTCCTCTCCTTGCCCCGCTCAACATCACCTCCTCCATGAATAGCTGCTTTGACCAACGCACGTCTCGCGCGAGAAGCTTCACTGTCAGAAATAGCTGCAGTTAAAAAGGGGCTGCACAGAAATAAGTTTAAAAAGTAAAAAAAACCCACAGACATCACTCCTTTTGACGCCACACAGTTTTCTGGAAGCAAAGCCTCCCACCCAGCTGATTAAAAGGCAAAGGGAACGGGTTCAGAAGACAGGTGCTGACTAAAGAAAATAATCTGATGCAAGAACACCAATTTCCTCTCTTTTTTTCCCTGACTTCAGCTTAATCTGTCGAAAGATTAAACCAAAGATTATCGGGTTAATATCTGAGCTGACATTTACTATCACTCAGGTTTATGCAGACAAGGGCTGTGTTATGTGAAGGTTTATGGAGTTAAGGCAGACCAAGACCAGATCCATCAGGCGGGTGTGAGGAGAAATGGGGGCACACGTTCTGTAAAGGACAATTATTGTTTCTAAAAGGACAGTCTGACCCCATCTTGGAAGGTCCCTGCTGACCAAGAGCAGCCTCAATGCAACTTGTCCACGGTCTGAAGAAAAAACACACGTGGTTTCTAGTGCTAAATAATGCAACTTTGCCAACCTGCTGCAGACAGCAAAACACTGAAAAAATAATAGAATGACCAGAGAAGATGCTGAATTGAGACCAGCTCCAAAGCGAACGGCAGCTCCCGAGCAGGAATTGCTGTGGGGGCTTGTAAGGCAGCAGAATATTGCTGGAATCCCCATCTCACATGAGGAGCAGGATGGAGAAGGCAGGGGGCTTCTGGTTGGGAGGTGCCTGACGGTGTCGGCGTGCAGCCCAGCAGCACTTTGTAATTGCATGAAGGCAAAGGAAAGGACTAAAAATACTTTCTAGCCCATTGAGAAACACAAATCCTTTTGAGGGTGCTACTAATAAGTTTGTGTTTTGTCTGGGTGCAGCTGAGAGCGTCAAGCAAACCAGTTGAGGAGCAGGGCTGGCACCTTCAACCCTCCTCATCCCTTTTCCTCAAGAAAATTACAGCAGAAACAACTAGTGAGGGGTGACATCGCTGCTGGACGGAACAGACACCTGCAGCAGGGGCCAGAACCCCTCTCAACTCGCCATAGCCTAAAGGCAGATTTAGGGCAAAATATGGCTCCACATCCTTTTATATCCTTGGAGGTATCTCAAGGCTGTTTGACAGGGGGAGGCCCCGTTACCCGTGGAGATGAGACAGAGAGGGATCACGCTCCAACTCAATTTAATAAGCTTCGTAACGGACTCGGACAGAAAGTGGTTTGAAATAAGTCGAGCAACACCCATCTACTAGTCAAGGATTTTTTTTAAGTAATGCTTTTAAGCTCATACTCAAGCGTACAAAGCATGAAGTTTACAAATGAAAAACAGTAAAATCATCCTAGAATAATGTAATGGCTTCCCCTACACGTACAAGGAGCGGGAAGGAGACAGAATTCTTTCCAGGTAATTCCACACATCTCAAATGCTACAGAAGTGCTCTCCACGTTCATTTCAATTTTTCTTTTCACGTGGGTGGAAGGAGCTGAAAGCGTTTCAATGAACTCATCTTAAAGAGCGAGAGGTACTTCACCTGCTTTCAAGCTGTATGAGTTTGCCTCTTCAAAACCCTCGAGAGGAAATGCCTTACTTAAAATTCGGCTGTTGGTTTCTGCGCAGCAGCCTGTTTTTCCAGCTCAATAAAAATTAAACAGTTCAGTGAGCATTTCTCAGGAAGTACCACCGGTTACTTCATCTTGGTGGAAATCCATTGTCCCCCACCCTTCAAACACGACGCCGTTGTACAACAGAAGCAGCCACAGCTCAGCTCAGCTCCCAACCATCAGGCAGAAA
Source organism: Calidris pugnax (assembly GCF_001431845.1). Taxonomy (NCBI): domain Eukaryota; kingdom Metazoa; phylum Chordata; class Aves; order Charadriiformes; family Scolopacidae; genus Calidris; species Calidris pugnax. The sequence goes on from NW_015090780.1 coordinate 3,037,058, forward strand.
GGAAAGGCGGTCACAGCGAAGACGACGGTTCTGCAGGAGGTTTGGGAAAAGGGCAGAGATTTGTAGCCCAAACAAAACACACTGGATTTTTCAGCCTTGCTGCAGAGGCATAAAAGACAGGTTATTTTCCAACCCAACTGCTTTGTGTCCATGGCATTAATATAAAAAAAATAAATAAAATTGTTTCCAAGAGAGGAAAGGCCGGGGAGGAATGAGCGTAGTGTACAATTAATGACCAGATTTGTTTGCCACTGCTGAGTTTGGAACAAACCTTTTTACAAAAGTTATTTTCATTACTGTTCTAAATTAAGTGGAACAAAATATGTCTTTTTACACTAAAGGAAACTGATCAAAGTGGCATTTAATAGTATTTGTTAAAGTGGTTATCTAACAAAAATGGGTTAACAAAATCCCATTCATTAGTAGTCACCAAATAAGACATTTCTCATGCATATGACAAAAGTTCATTCGTGTACTGAGAGGTCTGTTTACTGTGTACAATATTTCCATAAATTATAATATGTTTCACAGCCCCTACCATTCAAGAATATTTCAAACAGATTATATATTATATTTGTATATGCAAACTATTTTATATACACTAATATAAAGATCCTTAGAAGTACCATTATCACTACCTTTATGCTTTCTCTAAAATGCATAGCTTTCGAATATTTTCTTGCAGTTACCAAAAACTTTACAGATTAAAGCTGCTTATCAATGTGGCATGTTCATAAAAACAAAGTGAAATAGTTCTATACTAATTTTATATTAAACCCCTTAAAAAACATGTTTATTTTTTAATGGAAAAAGAAACAAGCTAGTGAAAATTCAAGTAATCTATGCTCAATCTTTGCCCAAAAACTCTACGAAATTAATGTAGCGTTCTAGAAATACAGTGAACTTCTCAGCCAGGATGTAATACTGCATTTCTCATGGAGAAAAATGCTAGTTCATGCCACAAAAACGCACCACTTTCCACTTCATCCGGGAGAAGCTGTAGCTGAGATTTAACACCACAAGCGTCAGAAGAGAGGAAAAGCTGATCGGTTCTATGTGAAGAAATTAGAGCTATTCCAGTTTTTGTTTTCTGCAGTTTGTTATTAAACAAAGTTACATTAACCATACAGTTTCTCACAAACTAAAAGTTATACACGGTTTTTAGACATCAACCGACTGGAAAAAGCAAAAAAAAAAAAATTAAAAAAAATAAACCACAACTGTTAAAAGTTTGGTGTTAGAATAACCAGCCTGGGTGAAGGAAAGCCAGACCCCTGCTGTAGTTGGGGGGCGGGGGGCCATTAATAGCTTGTTTGTTATGTATAAACTTTAAGACCTCCATACCACAAACACCTCAAAGTGGAGAACAGAACCATCAGAAATAAATGGGAACAAATAAATTTTGTGATATCCATCATCTAGCTTAACCTTGGCGCTCCGCATCTCTAACAGCTGCTTAACAGTTTCCCTCCCCACCCCCCCAAAAAAAAATAGCTACACAAGTAAACAGTGTTCACAGTAATGCAATCAGTAACAGGTTTTGTTAGTTTCCATAAGTCAGGTGTATCTGCAAAGCTTTATACAGTTTAATGCGTAAGTATTCCAGTAAAATTAAGTGAAAACCTAAGTTTCATTCTACAGGGTAATATCTACCATACAAGACTAGATTATGTACAGTATGGGACCGGTGTGACAACTGCCAGTGTCTCATGATGTCAAGCTATCTCACCCACCAGCTCGGTTTTCGTTGAGCAAATCCGTAATAACTTGATATAGGAACCAAAAAAATCTCGAGATTGATTTGGCAAAATTAGTGCTTCCTACCGCTGGGTACACACCAGTGGACAGTGCTGCAAAATTAGGTCGACCAGAACATCCCATACCCAGAAGATCACCATTTGTTGACTTGAAAGTCTGGACTTCACATGAAAAACATTAAAACTATAATCCTAAGCGGAGTGAGGACAGTCAGTAAACAAATACAGGTGAAGATGAACTGCATCTCTTCAGAAAGGTATGGAAGAATCGAAAAAAAATGGAAATTTTTGGATTTAGACAGCCCTGCTCTGCTCAGCTCAAGGCATAAAAACAGCCCAAGTAGCTCTAAAGTTACGACTTATTCAGCAAAGCGTAAAGGCAGATCCTGCACAAGAGGATGCATCAGAGGCTTCAACGAGCATCTCTTCCCCCACACTTCATTCCCTAACACAATCCTGTCTTTCAGTTTACAAACATCCAGTGGCCTTCAAAGCTTTAGTGGAATCACTGCAGCATCCACAGCTGCAAATTAAATAACTTGGGGGGGGGGGCGTGGGGAGAAAGGCCCCTGTTAACAAAAACCTTCGAGTGCCTCTGGGGGCCGTTTTGGTCATCCGTGAAAATTAAGGAAAAAAACCAACCCTTATTTCCAACAATACTCCTCCTGAAAAGATGGGTCACTGATCCATTATGAACATAGCTCTCACCATATAAAGCACCAAAAAAGTCAGAAACAAGGAAGGAAAAAAAAAAAAAAAAAGTCTTTAAATTATGCTTTACAAGTTTGTACACTATTTCCTAAGCGAAAGGTTGACCTTACTGCAAAGTTTATAGATGAAAACTTGACCAGTTACTTTTAAGGGGAATGTATATCTGGCTATAACTTAAAGGTAGAAAATATTCACTGTTCTATATACACATTTCAAACAGGAGACAGTTAAACTTAACTGAATAGTTGCCAATATAACTCCGTATTAACTCACTGGCCACTAAACTAGGCATCAGTAGCCAATTAGAAAGCTTGAGTTCTGTACTTTTAAAAATGCTATTTTTCCTGTCCTGTTTAATTGTTTTTTTTTTAAAAATGTATTATAGTGCATAGCCTAAGTCAGACTTTCAAAGAGATACAGCGCCTTTCAATGCAGTTTTTGCAGCATTTAAAAGGGACTTTTCTCCCTTCAAATTAGATGTTCATTGAAAAATCTGAATTGAGTGCTGTACTGTAGTAAAAATATTTCAGTCACAGACTGATATAAACGTATACTGTGCAGTACTAAGATTGTTTGATGTCCATCTGCACACATTTTACTTGGGTTCTTCGATCGTCCCCTTGCTGAGGTCTGTCATTTTGGGATATTTCACTTTCTTCTGGTCCAGCTCATTCTGAGCCCACAGTAGTAGTTTCAGTAATTTTGCCAACTTGGGTGTTGATTCACGATTTTCATAGTCTAGAACAGCTTGATTAACCTCGCTCCATACCTGGAAAAGAAACACTAGAGTTCAGTAATGGTTTTTGATGATTAATACTGCTCCAGACATTGAGAAGATCACACCTAGTCTCTAATTCCTCAGAACACAGTCAGGTCAAAGCTTTATAAACTACAAGCCTGGAGAAAACAAGGACGAGAGCCAAGTAGCTGAATACATTAACAGCTTTTTGCTTTGAATCTTACGAAATACTTCTGTTCTATTGCCTGTCACTATGTAGATTTTTTTTCTAAACATTTCAAAAATATTTGGACACCGTTTTCACTACATACAAATAAAAGGCATCGGTTCCCTTTGGCGAAAGGACTACCTTCTGTCGCTGCATCATGTTAAGCAAGTCTCCAAATGGTGATTCTTCGGGATTATCAAAGGCGAGCAGAGCCAGCGTACGCTCCATTTCTGTCAGGCATTCCCTGCTCTCCTCCCCCTGTTCTGCTAATTGGGTCTGAGCAAACTCCAGAGCCGCTTCCGTCTCACGCTGCCGAATCAGTTCAATCAAATGCTGCTGCTACATGAGAAAGACAAAGCAATATTAGCTAAAGAAATTAACAAATCTTCAGTTTTTCAAGACTAATCTTCAGACATCGGTGTGCAATTTGAAAACAAACACTAATCCATAATTTGACAGTTTGAGGTCAGTTCTTCTCAATGTGTGAGACAAGGAGCAGCAGATTAGTCTACAAAAATCTACTGAAAAAGGTAACCTGACGCTTTTGAGTAACAGGTTTTGAAAAGATGTCTTGCTCAAGGAACTACTAGAAATTCTGAGTAACAGTAAATGGAAGTTAGTAAATCACAGGCCACTACTGTGAAAGTTTTTAATGTTACTAATTGTATATGATGCCAAGAACAAACATCCACGTTCAGTCACAAACCTCCCAACACTCGTAAAACCTGCACTACTTTTTCTGATCTCTCCGCAACCTCTAAAACAAAAAATAAAGTTTGTCACCTGTCCTTACCTGCAAATGAAAGTAAAGATATCTGTTTGTATCTAACAATTCTGGATGGAGGCTGTTTATTAACGCAATGGCTTCTTGAATCTGTCCTTTCAAGATCATTTCTCGGATTTTTATTCTTTCGTCGAGAGTCTCTAAATCAACACTGGGTTCAATTCCAGACTCCATTCGAAATTTCTCTGCCGCTTCCTTAAAGCCCTCTGAAATAGAAACATTTTACCTATAAAATATATTTTATGAAACACTTTAAAAAGTATCAGCTTAAATGAAAAGACTTAAGTATTGCTTGTGCATTTCGGCAGTTTAAAGATTAAGTCTGAAATTCTGAAAAATTCTTATTTTCATAGGTGTTTATCCCACAGGCATCTTAATTCATGCTGAACTCAAGTGCCCTCATTCTCTAGGGACACATGTAACTTGTAGCCTGATAACTCTAAACTTGAAAGCTTGTTTTCTATTTAAATAGAGCAGCGTACTTATTCCAAAAGGGGATTTTCCAAAATTTGAGTGGTTTTGCTTCTCCCTCCCAGCCCCCCAATCTGTTTACACACACCTCGCAGCTTTACCAAGAAGAAACAGAAAATGAATTTTGCTTTCTCATACTAACACTACTTTTTTTTTTTAAAGTTATAACAGCTATTTTGAATCCTAAGTCACGCTTTCAAATACACAAAAATTATTTATGCCACTAAGATGCTCTTCCTTCCGAGGCTTCACCTACACACCAATGTAAACAGGGGTGTAGATCGGATACGGCTGCCTCCGCCCTAGAAGAGCTTACTGTGCTGGTATGCAAGGTAATTGCTAGGGACAATTTCCGAGGGATTTTGATTGTCCCAAATATAAAGTCAGGCTATGTGCTGAAGGGGTTAATGTTTTGGGTCTCAAACTATTTTGACAAGAGTGCCCTTTTACAGTTTATCTTTCTAGTTAAAACTTGCTTCTGGCAGCTGTTCTGTGCAGCTTTCAGAGTGCTATTTAACAAGTGCAACAGATCTCGAACTGTTTTAATGGCACAAAAAAAGGATTATTACTGTTAACAGTATTTCAGAAAATACTTTATTTTCTATGCCTTTTTCTACACCTTTAAGAAGAGCTAAGGTTAGTAATGTCACTTCTATTGCACGATAACTTCTCTGTCTCTGAATCTTAGTCAGTTCCCAGTTAAAAGAACACAAGAGCAGTCGTACCTTGCTAAGAGAACCCAACAGCAACCACTAAGTCCTCAAAGCCCTTAACTTCACCCCATCTAGAGCATATTCTAGCCAAAACCATCTGTCTTGATAAAATAAGCGACATGCATTTAAGACCCTCCTAGCAATACTACTTATTTTTACCTGTAACAAGGTAGTTCATGATAAGGCGGTTCATGTCTGCTCTCTGGATATGCAAGTTATTAAGTTTTTCCATCCATTCGTCTTTTGTGATTTCATCAGGTTTTTCTGCATAACTCATCCTGGACTCTTACTACAAGAAAAGCAAAGCATCTCATTTAACACAATTTAAGAAGTAAGTTAGTTTAATGTGTATAAGCACTGCATTACTACCATCTTTATACCTTTTTATGAGATCTTTTAAATTATTAATCCAAAAGAGACCCTTTTATCTCAAACCACAATTTTACATTTTTCTCCTGCACTCTTTAACGTCTCCGAGCCAGTCTCTAAAGCTGCTTTCATCAATTGTCAGAGTGAAAAAAAATTCAAATACCATCTTTCTTATAGTTACTCTTAAATCTACTCCAACTAAATCTTGTTTACAAGTTAGACAGGACACACAGCATCACAAAGTGACACAAGTGAAACAAACAGTTTGACAGCTAGCCAGAAAAAAATGTAATAAAGCCTTAGAGTAAAGCCTACATAAACAATACTTGCTTTAAGGTTTTCACCAACACTTAGACGGGGCAGCTCCAGATACCGTATAGCTACAAAATCGTACATGATATGTTACCCAATGTACAACAATGTACACTACCTTAGCTTTGCTGTCCCTAAAAGTGCTGTCAACATGTCAACACTACTGAAGTGGGATCTCCTAGTATTTTTCTCGACTGTATTTTTTGTAGATTTGGGAGCAAAGCGCTTTGCTAAAGCCGGCATTTAATCATTTCTCCCTTCAAGTCACGCTCGCGGGGGCAGGGAAAGGGGGAGGAGAGGCGGCGACAACAGCAGCAACAGGCACCGCCACCCCTCTCGGACAAACACCAGCGGCAGCAGCGCGCCTTCCCAGCGCCGGCCCCTTCCCAACAGGTTTTTCTCCCTCTAAACTACGGCCAAAGCCCCGCCGAGCCCGGGGAAGCCGGGCAGCGGGAGGCGGGCTCAGCCCGGGGCCGCCTGAGGGGCCGATCGCTCCCCGGCCCCGCGTTCACACCGCCCCCACCCCCGCGGCGCGGGGGAACGGGGCCCCCGCCGCAACGAGCTGCGGCGGCCTAACCCCCGCTCGGCCCCTACCCGCCGCGGCACCGCGACCTTCCCCCGCCCGACCCCGACCCGGCCCGGTCCTCCGCGGGGCCCGGGCCACCGAAGGGCTCGGCCCTGCTCGCCACAGGCCCGGAGCCTCCCCACCGCCCGCAGCGGCGGAGAGCGGGCCAGCCCGCCGGGCAGGGGGAAGGGCCCCGCCAGCCCCCATCCCCTGAGGGAAGGCGCGGGTCGGCCGGCGCCATCTTACCGAGCGCGCGGCGCTGCCGGCTCCGACGCACGAACGCGGGCCCCTCCGCCGCCTCCGCCAGGCCGCTGGCGCGCGGGTCTCGCGAGAACTGCCCTCCCGACCAATCAGCGCCCGGGGAAAGGCGAGAACACGTAACCATAGAGGCGGCCCTCGGGCCAGAGCGTACGCCTGCCCGCGCCGGTGCGGCCCTCCAGCGGGGAGCCGGCACCATAGAGACGGCGCGGGGTGGGCCGCCGAGGGATCGGGCCCGGACCCGGCAGGAGCCCGTCCGTCGGGACAACGGGAGGGAGAAGGGCCCGCTGTAGGTACACGGGTGGCTAGTTGTGCCGGTTCCTGCTGCTGTTGGTAGGCCGGGCTGCGGAGGGTGGAGAAGAGCTGAGGAGAGCTCCCGACCCGCCGCCGCCGGGTCACGGCTGAGGCAACGCCGCCGGCTGGGTGTTTAAATGTCCTTAAGAGGTATAAATTCTGAGGCGTTGCAGATAATAATCCTCAAAAATGAGTATTTTACTTCACGCAGACTGGGGATGTGGATCCAATCACTGGTTTTTCGGGGGCTTTGCGCCGCCCGGTGCAGCGGGGGTGTCCCCGCCGGGGCGGGGGGTGGGACGGGGGGAGATTTAAGGCCGTTTCCCACCCGAACCGTCCCGCGGGGGTTGGTTTTGTAACGGGGACACATGTTTGTAACGGGGACACAAAGCGCGGCCTCCAAAACTCCCTTCCATTCCAGTTGTCCCTACATCGAAACTGGGAAAATCTACCGTGCAATCGATAATTTATTATTTTAACTTCCCCCCCCCAAAAAAAAAAACAACAACAAAAAAATCAAAACTCTCTGAGTTTACATAAACAATGCCGAGTGTATAAACAACTAAGTTTTCAAATATTTAGTAATACATGCCCCGTGACAGAGAAAGGTTCAGCGTGTTCCTATGGACTGGAGAGGGCTCCTCCTCGGGCTTCAATCTAAAAAGTCAATGAATGCTAATTAACTCGTAATCCCATGGGGAAATATCAACGTTCCGACTCCCTTTTTGAGCCTTGGGAATCTCCCTGGGCTCTCCCGGTTCCTGCCGGCTCCTCCCCGACAGGAGGAGTTTCTCGGGAGACTCCCATAAAGAGGGAGGGGAGGAAGGTGCCTCCCCCCGGGAGGGTTTGGGGGCTCTTCTGGAGAGGGAGGCGCTCCCCAAACAGAGAGGAGGCGGCGGGTGTCATTCTTCCCGCAGGTAACGAACAAAGAATAGGTCTAATTGCTTTCTAATGAATAGAATAATATATCAAATAACTCAGCTAAAATAGGTGTGAGGGGCTGCGTGGCGTTAACACCTCTGTTGTCACAGACTGGGGTGTTCAACCAACTGCAACAGAAATTTTCCTTTTTCCCCCCCTTTTATTGTCCCTGAGCTACAGAAAACTAAAACTGGGCTAAAGGCCCACCTGAGCCGTGGTTTTGCTTGTGAAAAATAATTTGGGTTTTTTTTTTTTTTTAATATTTTTAGGAATTGGCATTTTTTCAGACTGTAATGTTAACAAAAAAGATTATTTTTTTATTTTTATTATTTTTCTGTGCAGAATATCATGGTGTTCTCATCTTTTTTCCTTTCGTATCGTTTCCCTAATTTTCGGTGCCTCTGGTAACATCAAACTTTGTTAGAAACTGAGCTTTCGTTTGGGAGAAGAGGCTTTACAGCTGCTTCAGTTGCAGCAAATGCACTTTGAATGTTACTATTGAAGCTTTTTTGTACTGAGTCTGAAAAAAAAAGCAACTTTCTAATGCATTATTTTTTTTTATTTGGTGAAATAGTACTACAAGTGTAAGTAGTGACACATTGTTTCATGGCAGCACTAGCTCGATGTGATAAAATTCTAAGTATATAAAAAAAAATTAGAAAAGTATTATTCTTTTCTCTTGATACAGGCCTTTTTTTCTTTGCTAATGTTGTGGGTGCAATGAAAACTCTGTGTGTTTGGGGGAGTGAGCAGTATCTTAAGTCATAAGTGACACATATTTTATACTAACTTTTCTCTGATAGAAAGCTGCCTGGTCACCTTCTGCAGTCCCCTCTTTTTAATTTGTATCTCACTGAATACATGCTTAATTATCCCATGCATAAGACCTGCTGCTGTCTTTAATGAAGAGAATACTCAAGTTCCCTTCACTTCACAGCCTGGGATACCCAAAGATTTGGAAATAGCAAATTTGTTTGGCTTTTGTTTGTTAAACCTCACAAAATTAAGGGGACAGTAGAAAGATACAAAGCTGTGCAGCAACTCTCTGTGTGTTTGGGGGAGTGAGCAGTATCTTAAGTCATAAGTGACACATATTTTATACTAACTTTTCTCTGATAGAAAGCTGCCTGGTCACCTTCTGCAGTCCCCTCTTTTTAATTTGTATCTCACTGAATACGTGTTTAATCATCCCATGCCTAAGACCTGCTGCTGTCGTTAATGAAGAGAACACTTAAGTTCCCTTCACTTCGCAGCCTGGGATACCCAAAGATTTGGAAATAGCAAACTTGTTTGGCTTTTGTTTGTTAAACCTCACAAAATTAAGGGGGCAGTAGAAAGATACAAAGCTGTGCAGCAACTCAGGGCAAAAGCTACCTAAGTCGTTCCTTCTTTTCTAGTGCAAGAGCCTGACTTCTGTTAAAAACCCTAATGCTCTCCCCAAGCTGGAACCACGCTTTTCTTTTACTAGTCAGGGAAAACCTTGCAGGACAGTTCTGTGACTCCAAAGTTGGGTTAAAATGCATAGAAACAAACTACTTTGTTCTCAGGAAATTATTCCATGCCTTCAACATGCCACAGTCCTCCAAGAATCTTCCAGTAATGAGGACAGTAATAACATGAAAAGTAGAATTTTTTGGGGCAAGACTACAAAATTTAGACTAAAAGAAATATATAATAACTGTAATTCAGTGCAGTTTATAGAATTTTTACATGGATCAGGATTTGGTAAATCCTAATCACAAAGAGGTATTTTGATGATTGATATTTGGAGTTGAGTGCAGTGAATCCCAAACTAAAGTCACAAAAATCCCTGGAAAAAAAAAAAGCTATATAATGCAGGGAAGGGGAAAGAGTTTACCTAAAACTGGAGGGGAAAAAACCACCTGGAAGTTCCTGTCAGCTGGTAGGGAAGGGGATTGCTTTATTTATGTGAATATGATCAACCCTCAGTAAAGTATTTTTCTATGTTCATCTAGTTTTTATGGAAAAGGAACTATCAGGAGCCTTGGAGAATCAAGGACCCAGAAGAAATCACTACCTTGACACCAGACTTACCTATTTGGAGTGAAGTGCTGAACTTTGAGGACTCTGAGGAAAAGAGGCCCTTTTCCACATCCAAAGGTAAAACCAAAGCACAGCTGACAGAAATCAGTCTCTCCTGACTTAAAATTATTTATTATCTGTTAAAAAAAAAAAACAACACACCAGAGATGGAGGAGGGGAAGATAACTTGCTTATTTGCTTTCATCTCTACTCAATTCGTGGGCTAACTCTGCCTCTGGTTTTTACCTGAAATTGGCTCGCCAGAACGTTCAGTGAGGAAGAACTGAGAAAAGGGGTAAACAATAAAGTAAGTTTTATATTTAAGGGCTTTGCATCTTCAAACACTGGAAAAGGTTGCTCTCTTGGTGGAGGGAAAGGTGGGTGAGAGCAGAAATGACACCCCATCTCTGTGCAACATGAAAGTGATGCCTTAGTGCCTGTCACAAATTGTAGTTTTATGGGTCACACCTGAAGACCCTTGTGTGAGACACTACAAATATAAGTCAGGCCAATTTGAAGACACACAGAGTTTAAAAAAGGAATAAGTAGGGAAACCTAAGGGATAAATAAATAAAGATGTATCAGCTGCAGAGGAGAGCCTCAGCGTACTGCCTGCCTGATAGCCAGAAAGGTTCTGGAAAGCAGCGGAAAAAAGTTTGAAGGAGAGTTAGTGCCAAGGGATTTGTAGATATCTTAGCATAAGCTTCTCTGGTATTTAAGAAGGAGAGACAGATAAGGTGCTTATTAGACTGTTTTAGATGCTGACTGATAGTCATTAGTCTCTGCTAGGATTTCCCAGCAGTGTTTTCAGCTCAAACCAGTTAGAAACTATCACCGTGTTGTATGACAGGGAGCCTAAAATGGAACAAAACTCCTGTTCTGTAGATACAAAAAAAATGCCCTGACTTCAACACCAAGCTGTAGGGTTTTGTGGGCTGGAAGTGTACTGTACCTCAGGTGGTGCTCACTGGGTGTGCAATGGGAATGGCTGTTGGGTTGAGATGGTGTCAGCCTCTTGCCAAATGTGTGAAAGAGGAATTTAATACCTGTTTCACTGCTGGATCCCCCATTGCAGGCATCCCCTGGTCACTGCGGGTGCACAATTCCTTCTTTTGCATGTTCCCTTTCCTCAGTGTGCAATTCCTGGGTTTGAGCACTCCTTAGATGCTAAATTTGTCCATTAACAACATGTTATTAGCTTTTCCCAGGGCATAAATCACAGTGCGGCTCCATCTACCAAATCATAAGGTATTTCCCCTCCACGTGCTTTTGATTTATTGTAGCGCTGTAGTTGCAGAAGAAAAAATTAAAATTCTGCTTGCCTTTCATCATGATGTGTTGTACTTTTGCACAGGAATGTGTTGGTTTTTTTTTTTTGGTGTTCCTGTGTGAAGTAAGTATTAATGCTGCCCAGTTTTACAGGTGGAGAAAGAGGCTAAATATGTTATCAGGCTAATAGTTGCTTTTACAACCAAAAGTCTTGTGTACAGAAAGCAGACTTCTAAAAGGTGTAATCAAAATACTTGAGAGAATCCTGTAAGTCTATGGAATTAATGCTAAGTATGTTTTTGTGTTTCCTCGTGTTTTCATTCCTGAATCCAAGTAAACACTGCACCTATTAGGAATCCAACTGGAATCAGTGTTATCAATACATGAGGAAAAATGTGCAGAATCAGGGTCAACCAAAGAGCCAAAACTCACATTTTCAGCTGCCTGAAAGGCTTTTTGGGGTGTCCAGGTCAGGAATGCCTGCACGGCCTCGTGGGTCTGACCATAAACCATGGGACCCCTCAGGTGCCTGCGAGATGTAGGTGCTTTTGGTTGCTAATATCACAAACACCCACAGGAGGAACAAAACCTGTAAATACGAGTTAACTCTCTGTAATAATTTACAGCAGCTTGGATCCTGGAGAGCTTTTTGAGTAGCCTAACCATTTTTTAAAGGGTGGTTTCTGGGAAGCCTCCATGCGGTGGATGAGCTGATGTGGTGAAGCATCACTGCAGCAAATGCCATCTGATTTTCTAAAACAGGTGGAGCAGAATAGGGAAAACAAAAGAAATCCCCAGTGCAATAAGCACAGGTGGGGAGTGTAGCTGATGGGGGCAGTTGGGGCTGCAGGCGAGCTCCTCTGCCGTGTTAATCCCATGACAAAGCCATACTTCTCCTCTGAGGGAAGTCACTGTGAGCAGAACAGTATTTAACACTGCTACTGTGCAGTTTTATTTTGGCGCTTGCAACCTGGCGAATACTGAATAAAACTGCGGTTCCTGTGAGGTAAGACCACCTCGTATTTTTGATATGAAAACCGGGAGCGGGCATTGTTGATCCCACAGGACTCGACCGTAGAGGAAAAGCCCTGAGGTGACCGGCGCTGCCCGCCTCCCTTTTTCCTCAGCGGCTGCAGGACCTAGAGCCGAGGGGAAGGGGACTCCGCGGGCAGCCGTGTGGGGAAGGGCTCGGTCTCCCGTGGAACCGGAGGGGGACGGGGACGAGAGACCCCGCTCCGAGGAGGCTGCCGCCGCCTCGCCCTTCCCGCCGCGCCGTGAGGGAGCGCGCGGCGCCCGGCCGAGGGGCGGAGCCAACGGCCGCCCAAAGCCTTCCGGGAGCCGTGCGCAAAGCGAGGCGCTCTAGGCTGCCGTTGGGCGCCATCTTGTTTTCTATGGTAGCGGGGGAGGAGCGCCCCCGCCCAGCGCTCCGGAGCGGTTGCGAGGAGGAAATGGCGGCTCGGCTCGGCTGAGACCCACGGCGGCCGCGGCGGCGAGATTTCCCCTACTCCCTCCCCGCGGTGAGTGAGGGAGGCAACCGGAGGAGCATCGGGACGGGAGGAGAAAGGGCCGCTGCGGCGGAGGGGTCGCGGAAAAAAAAAAACAACCCCACAAAAAAAGGGCGGCCGCCTCCTCCGGCCTGGACGTCTTTGGGCTCGACTAGAAAATGGAGGCGGGAGGGCGGCGCGGGTCAGGGCGGCCGGAGGGGCCTCGGGCGGGGCGGGAAAGAAATCGGGGGGGAGGTTTGTGTGAGGGGAAGCGGCGCGGCCTGTTTTCAGGGGACCGTCGGTGCGGCTGCAGGGCGCGGGCACGCCGGAGGCCTGGCCCGGTTCCAGAGGAGGTCGGCGACTCGATGCGGGGCCCGGAGGAAGCTAAAAGCCGCCGCCCCGTAAGCTCCTAACGCGGTTGGGCCGGAGCGGAGAGGACGCCCTCCTCCCCGGGCGGAGCGGGCTGGAAGGCGGGCTCCTCCATGTTGGGGGGGTAAAAAAAAAAGAAAAAAAAAGGACGGTTTGTGCTCTGAGGCGATCGACGTCATACCCAAGCTGACGCCGGAGAGCTTCACCGTGACGTCACGACCGACTTTAACCGCCTTTTCTCGTTGAGTTTCACCGTTGCCCCGGGTACCGGAGGAGGCCCCGAGGGGTGGCGGGGTGCGGGGAGCCGCCGGGGCCGTGCTCCTCGCCGCGGGGAACGCCAGAAATCACCCCAAAAACTCGTTCCCGGGCCGGGGAGTTGGGGGGGAAAGGCTCTTGGCGGGTGGGGGTGAGAGTTCCCTGCCCTGAGGTGACGTTTGTTTTCTCTGGGAGGTGGAGGTGATCTCCGCATCGGTGAGTTACACAACAAAAGTTGAACTTTAATCAAGTTCGGGTGATTTTTTTTCCCTTTTTTATGCAGGGGAAAAGAGGAGGGGTTGAATTTTTTAAGACAGTAGTTATTGGTGGTTGGTTTTAAATATTCAGTTAATAACTGTCAATAACCGTCCCCCACCCCTTGCACTAATGTACTTAAATACTGTCTCTTGGGGGTGATGGTAGTTTGGAGTTGCTTATTTGGCTTCCATAAAGCTATTCTTTGGTGACTAAATTTATTTTCATACAGTTAAGTAGTTTTCAGTTTATACCTCCAAGTGATAGCTACATTTTAGTAGACGGCTAAGAAAATCTTACCGGTTTAGCTTGTCATTTTTAAATTGAAAAGAACGTTACAATCTTTTCACCGTGTTACAAAATATATTCGTGTTACACTCTCCCTGCTGTTTGTACCTTCAGTAGTTCAAAATACTGTAACATGTTGTTTTTCTTGCATGGGCTTTCATGTTTTCCTTCTAGGAACATCAGGGAGACAAAAAAAATACCGTTTCTTTGTATTTAACTCAAAAGGATATATATAGCATTCATAATTTCCATGGTTTGGATTTGGGATTTTTTTTTTTTTTTTTCCCCTCGGATAATCTGTTTGGGATTTTTTTGCAAAAATAGCTCTTTTGAGTACTTAATCATCAGAGCCTTAAGTAAATTCTTTGGCAGCTGATATTCAACTATATTTTACTTTATTTTATGAGAACTTTTTCACTGTACTTAGTCTTTCTATTTTACACACTTTTCTTTTATGTGGTAATTTGAATTGGTTTAGTTTCAACAAACAAAAATTATGAGCTTTTAAAGTAATTTAATTGCTGGTCAGTGAAAAATGACCATGTGTAGTTACTGTACAAGTGTAGGATGCATATGCTGTTTTAATTGTAATAGATATTTTGGGTTCTGCTCCACTTCTATGTATGCCAGCTGCCTGTTAGCGTTCTTCGACATTTGGAACTTTCTATAGGAATAAATATAGAAGTACGCTCAAAATAGCTGTGCAGTTAGACCTTATTTTTTTTCCCTTGATAGTTCCAGAAACGTTTTGCACATAAACGTTTTTCTAATGCATTTTGGTGGAAGAATAAAGGCTCATGTTAGCCTTCAGCCTACTTTGAGACCGCATGACTCCAGTGATTTGCAAATTGAATTATTGTTGATTTCAAGGCTAGCATTTAAATACTTTCTTTTTAAAAAAAGTTTCTGTGTTTTGAGGGTTTTTAAGGGACATTTTAGTTGATTTCTATTACTGTGTAAATGAAGTTTTTGCAAACTTACGGGCACTACAAAATACTTACAGGTTTTAAAACTGCTCAAATATAAAACAATACATACGATTCACAGTGTGCTTCAGAGGGTGCTTTTCGTACAACTGAAAGATGTCTTTTGAGTTTTTAAAAAAACACCCTGAAACTTCCAAAAGCAATGCTAACAGAATTGTATGAGTCCAAAATAGTAAATAAAATTGAATAAATATTTTTCAGTGTTTAGTGGACTCATCAAAAGGCAATGTTTATTCTACTTAATCTTGTGTCACTACTGAGATTTTTCTGGCAGTAGATTGTGTTTGTTTCTGGTTTAAGATACTAATTGTCTTTATAGTTGTAATTTACAGCTGTGGGATTTTCATTCTATACAGCATGAAATTTCAGCTTTTCAACATTAAGTGGAGAGAGGAAGGGTGAGGATCATAGGGGTTAGGCTGAGAATTTATAAAATTTAACTGATTAAATGTAAGAAGAAGGGACTGTACTTGGCAAGAGCCAGATTAGATTTTTTTTGTTGACAGAACTGCTAGTGTCTGTCTGCACTAGTTTTATTCACTGCTGCACTTTTTCTGCTTGGTGTCTCTTGTAGTTATTTGTCCACTGATTTAAGGAGAGGATTTTAACATAAGTAAGATTTATCTAGTTTATGCAGGAACTGGTTGCTGCTTTGTGTTCTGTCAAGCCTGTCTCCTCACTAGGAGAATCTTTAGTCAACTGTTAGTGCTTTGAGGGCTGTACAACTATTAAGTTTTTATCTAATACAGCTTCTGAAATAAATGAACACTTCACAGTTTTTAATGGTGGTGGTCTCAATTGCATTGATAGACTTTAAAGTTAAGAAGAATCTTAAATTTCCAGGTGGTGGTGGTCTCAATTGCATTGTTTAAAGTTAAGAAGAATCTTAAATTTCCAGTTAGGGAGCTAAGACACAAAGATTAAATGTGCATTATATGTGTTCTCACAGCAAACCCTAATCAAAATTGGGAACTGAACTGTGTTTACTGCATTTTTAATAACATAATCAGTTTTCTTGTAATTACTGTGTTTCGCTAAAATCTGAAGGAGAAATTGATTTGTTTTACTTCATTTAATGAAGCCTTTTTGATGGAATAAGAATGAAAATTATAACGTGTCAGATGTTATATTTTACCTCAGTTTTTTACAAATGAAATTTAGGGGGGGAAATGTAATAACCTAGGATTGGTTTTATTCAACAGCTGTGCTGGTAGGGTCAGAAATCATAATCCTGCGGTTGTTTTGAGTCCATTTCTGTATACGCAGTTCTACAGAGGATACAGATAGTTTAATTATAAAGTAAAACTAACATTTTTTTACATATAATATTTGAGGATGTGTAACTAGTGTATGTGCTGTAATAATGCCAACTTGGCAAAAATCTCCTACAGTTTTGCTAGTTGGTGTAAACCTGTTTGGGAAGGGGGAATTTTAAGTACAGTGTAAGCATTGAAGATGATATTTGACAGTTGTAGAATTATAATCTTGTATGTTTAAAAATAAACAAGCTGTAGGATGTGGAAGGGTTAAACTGCAAGGTTCTCAGACTTAGCCCGAATAACTGTTGCTGTTCAATTAACAACCATGATAAAGAACTGACTTATCTAGTATTTCAGCAGAGGAATGCCAGATTGGGAATCACCTTTCAGAGTTTGTAATTGATATTTCTGTTGTATAAACTTAACACCACAACTTGTAAAATTGGCTTGTACCGGGGTCTTCAGAAGGTTTCTTGTACAGAGAAGGTTATGTTTGCTTTTTTAGTCTTAGCTTTTGACCACAGAAAGCTGCCTTTTCTCCCTCCTCTCCCCCCCCTTAATCTGTATAAAAAGGGAAAAATAAAAAAGCAGAGCTATCCACCCTTATACCCTTCTTGTGATTCTACTCACAACTTTTTTTAATGAGCAAAACCTATTTTCTATCTCATTTTTGCTCATACCATTCAGACCCTAAGAGCAGGAGTAAACTTGATGCAAAAAAATTGATTTTATTTGTTGTCTTTGGATAAAATTAGGGCAGACGTGGGATTAGCTTGCTCAGAAGAATGTGAATAAAAGCTTCAGAAGGTATTATAGTAGTAGTAAAAAAGCCAAATATCAGTCTGTTAATAAGCCAGTAGAGTGCATCTGCCTAGTCGTGTCAGCACACATGAAGCTCTGGACTAGGACATACCAATGGCATGTATATAGTACTTTTTTTTCCTCTTAAAATTAGTTACTGTCTCCTGAAATGCAGAAACACTACACTGAATGTGAATTCTGTTTATCAAACACAATTATGGGCCTAGTATAAGTGTTTGATGTTAAGGTTTGTCCTGTACTAAAGTCCCATCAGTGCAGCTGGGAGTTACAGGTCTGTTCCCAGCCACGAACAGACAGAGCTGGGCTGGCAAAAGCTCCAATGTGTACACAGATATCTTAGACTCTGTTTGCTAATGTAATTTTTTTGTCATTCAAGAAATCTGAGTGAACTTTCAAAGTCCTGCTTCCTGCTGAGATAAACTGCTGCCCTACTTGGAAAGGCCTGTACTAGTGTGTTGACAGAGTTTTCTTACCATGTGTGCAATTCCACTGATAACACCCTGCAGCAGCAGGATGGTGCACACCTGTAAAACCCCACCCAGCAAACAGAACTCCTCAGACAGGTAAAAGTACACTTTTGCAGGTGTAATTACACCACTATGAGGCACTTACCCCAGCACAGCTCTGTTGATTAGGGATTGTACCCCTTAACGTTCCTGACTTGTGCAATTGTGACAGCGAACGGCTGTAGTGTAGATATGATCAGAGCCTTTTCTGTTATTTAATAAAACTCTCATGTGTGCCAGATTTCTGGTGGGCCTGCAGCAAAAGTGCATCGAATGTTTCTATGAGAAATTACTATTTAGCTGAATTTAGCTGTGGGAACTTCACTCTGGTTCAAAGAAGCACTTTTTACTACTAATCCAGAATAAAATACGCTTGTAATATCTGGTGCTGTTCTGATTTTGCTGCAGTACCTAATGAAGTGCTCCATCCCTTCTTCCCTGGAACTGATTTTTTTTTTTCTCACTGTTCTGATCCTGTATGATGCAATCTGAAATAAGAAATTTTTTTAAAATGTTTTGCTTGGAGAGTTGATTTTTCTAGTCTGAAAGACATCAAAATAAACCTTGGTGTGTGTATTTTGTTTTGCATAAACCAGGGAGGTGCTTTATGCATTTTTCCTTGGGGTAGCTGTGTCAGGCTGGGGAGTGGCTCGGTGTCTCTGTGCATTAGAGCCTGCAGTGTGTGCACAGCACTGTGAATCCCTGCATACCCATTAAATCCAGTGCTTCCAGGAGGTCCTGCATTCTCTGCGGATGTGCAGGATCACTCTCCTGGGTGTGTGCAGTTTCCTGGGCATGGGAGGCACTGGCCTCCTCACGAGGCTTACACCAGGTAAGTGAGTAGCCCCACAGAAACTGTGGAGAGATGATGGGGTGTGTTGATATCAGACATACAGTAGAGAGGATTTACAATAATGGGTCACTAAAGAAGTTTTAATTTGTAAACATTCATTTCTTTATTATTACAAGCACAGAGACCAAGTGAATGTATTTCTTGCTTCTAAGAGAAGCTATTCCTTTTACTTCTTGGAATGAATATATTTGTTTACTTTTTAAAAGAATTAAGCTGTCAGGTTGGTTTGCTATAAAGTTTATTGTCAATTTGGAATAGATCTTCACTACCTTTTTCAAGTGGAAGAAAGTGAACTTGTGACATTTATAAATGTATTTAGTCTCATTTTTCACGAGAGAAAAATCTGGAAGAAAATTGAACACTTGTTTCTGCATCTTTGGAAATTAAAAAAACGTACTTAATGGCTGCATCTTGGTAGTATTTGGATGCATTCAAGGTCAGAAAGTTTGCAAACCACAAAACTTCATTTAAATTATTTTTCTGTTTCTTCAGGCGTGTCTGATGGTAGAAATGTGGTAGTGACAGACACTACTGAATTATTTCTGATACCATATTGTGGCACCTCAAGGTCATACAGTACCTTCAATGGTTCTGTGATAAAGTCTTAAGCAAGATTGAGGAAGCGGCTTTAAACAGAGATGAAGAAGCCTCTGAATTAATTCTCTGCCCTGAAAAATTAATAATTTGTTGTGTTATGCGCATCTGGAGTTGAAATAGTTTTGTGATACTAAAAGTTACCTTAAAACTCTAGATCTTGGTGATACTTTGTCCTGATTTGGCGCTATGGTACTGCTTATATTTGCCTATAATTATTACTGTTTTATGCAGTATTTAACGAGAGTACACATTTCTTAAATTAGGATGGGCTATTTCTGAGGAACATGGCTGTTGAATTGGCTGAAATGACATAGCTGAAATGAATTACATATTACTGAATTTACACTGAAAATTTCAAAGCTTGGCAATGTGTTAATTTTTCAAATGGGAATAATGTATTTATTCTGGAATAGGAAGGAATTAACTACCACTTTGAAATTGTTAGTATTGTGCGTAAATGAGGTGGTAGGTTTGTTTATAGTCTTGGAATTAATTTAGTGTTTATAGCCAGCAAAGCATTTACAGATAAGTGTTACATTTTTTTGTAGCATTTTTTGTTTTATTCTACTGGGTCTAACTATAAACAGTGAAATACTTTGCTTTTATGCAAGTTTTATTTTGACATGGTTTTTCAAATGTAAACTTATCCCTGGCATAAAATCTTTGTATATGCCAGGGATATCTGGACTTTTGACCTTGAACTGCAGCTTGTCTGGAACAGTGAAATAGCGAGAGAGTAGATTATTTGGGCGGTGGGGAAAGGAGTTCAGGATTGTGTCATTTTTCTTGCGTCTCCCCATATCCAGACTTGAGCCTCACCTGCTGCCCCTCTCTTCCATTCTCGCTGCTTCTCTCATCACAACATTCCCATTTCACAACTTCTTGCAAGGTGTTTTCCTTCTGGGAATGAAGGAACTGGATTGTACCTTGGAAGTGGATTGTACCTTTTGTCTGTGTTTCAGTGGGACTGCTCGTTTCTGTACAAAATTGGGTTTGCCCTCCTGCCTGCCTTTGGGCTGCTTTTGTAATCCTTGTTGGTGCAAGAGATGAATTTTGCTGCTCAGTAGAAACAGCACAGGTTTCCCAGGTGTCGTCTTTGACAAATAGGGATGCAAAGTAATTTTCAATGGGATCAGTCTTCTGGGTGGCACTGGCATCAGCTAAGCAATACCACTGTTTCTTTCATTTCTATCAGAAGTCGTGTCCTTATATAAGATCTCAGACAATTTTTTTCCCTCATGATGTTAATACATCTGCTTATTAGGAATTTTTTACACTTAAAGGAGGGATAGGCCAAGCCCAGTGCCTCTTTTACAGGGAATAAAATGAGTAAACAGTCTCAGCTGTGATTGGAATCACATCATTCTGGAAAGGATGTTTTCTGTCCTCTTCATAACATCCTGCAATTTCTTTGATACTTAAGAAGCCTATTCTGGATATTTGGTTCTAGCCAAACAGCTTGCATGTCAAGCCTTCTAATTCTGAAAAAACTCACAGAAAAATATAACTAAATGCCAGTTACAAGTTATTCTGATTGAAGCTACTGTCTTAAATACTGGCAAAGGATCTGTGTCTGGATGTGGAGATGAAACCGGTCACTGATGAATGATACCTGCTTTTAAAAGCGAGAGGGTGTAAGATTCTTATGTTTCAGTTTCTTTGCAGATGCAAATGCTTGTCTTTTCACTAATCCTAGTTTTCAGGAAGTTGCTGAATCTTATATTGGCCATTGTGGTTGTTTGAGATTTCTGTCCTGTCCTTGGGCCCTCGCCATTGAGTTTCCAGTGTGTGTTCCATGAACTGGAACTTCAATGTGAAGACTTAAAAAAACAAAAACAGAAAAACCCAAACCAAAACAAAAAAACCACCACAACAAAAAAAAACCCCAAACAAACAAAAAAAACCCAAACAAAACACCAAAACCAAACACCAAAACACAGAAAACCAAACCCCCCAAAACTCAAAAATATTTGTTAAGTAACAGGTCACACTGAAATAATTCCTGCAGGTACTAGGGTTTGTCACAAGTCTTAAATACGAGGTGAACCCCCTTTCCTGGGTGCTTGTGTAGGGGTGAGTATGTGTGTGATCTTCAAAATTGAAGACACCTTCTGTAGAGTTCTTAGGCTGAGTAGGAAATAAGAGAACTAATAGGTGCCAGATACTAATCATTTGGACGAAGGTATTCACGGAATGTGCTTGTAAATATTGCAGATTGGCTGAGTATTGAAGAGTGCTGTCATCCAAGAACGTGGAATAAGGGGCAGCATATTGTGTCATCCAGATGTTGACACTGAGGATTAACAATAAGGAGACAATAAAGATCACTAGTCTTTGACATAGATTCCTCAAAAAAACCTAAGTAAAATAGCTTGTAAGCTGAAAAGATGAAACTGAAGAATTTACCTTGAATTCTGACTTAATTTTGGTTGTTTTTTTTTTTTTTTTTTTTTTTCTTTTGGTTGTTTTTATTTCATGTTAAAGATTTTATTACTAAGCTGTCTTTCAGGATCATTTTTTTAGAGTGAAGTTTTCCCAGCTAACTGAGGCAGGGAGTTCTTAATACAGTTAAAATGATAAGTTCTAGAAAAGACAAAATTTTTGCAGTCTGTGGACACACTGAATGTTTTGTTACCTCTTCAGGGACATGAGAAGGACAAAAAGTGGAGATGCTGATGTGAATGTATATTTGTTGGCAATTTGTTGAATTGGCCTTTGTCTAAAAATGCAAACACAAAAAGACAGGGTAATGTTGGTGTTCTTTACAAGCTTTGCTCTGTCATCAGATTATATTGAGGAATCTTTAAAATGGCCTAATGAAGTCAGGATCTCCTGAGATAAAGGAGGAATTAAGTTACATCTTTTGGTTGTTTTTATTTCATGTTAAAGATTTTATTACTAAGCTGTCTTTCAGGATCATTTTTTTAGAGTGAAGTTTTCCCAGCTAACTGAGGCAGGGAGTTCTTAATACAGTTAAAATGATAAGTTCTAGAAAAGACAAAATTTTTGCAGTCTGTGGACACACTGAATGTTTTGTTACCTCTTCAGGGACATGAGAAGGACAAAAAGTGGAGATCCTGATGTGAATGTATATTTGTTGGCAATTTGTTGAATTGGCCTTTGTCTAAAAATGCAAACACAAAAAGACAGGGTAATGTTGGTGTTCTTTACAAGCTTTGCTCTGTCATCAGATTATATTGAGGAATCTTTAAAATGGCCTAATGAAGTCAGGATCAGCAGGTCCAGGTGTACCAGTGTTACTGGTACAGGTCATCCATTTCTCTCCTTCCTTTTGGTCTGAGACTTGTCAACTGTTGGGTTACAAAGATGGCAGTAGATCACAGTACACTTTTTATTTACAGAAAATTGAGTGAGTTTACTAGTTTTCCCTCTTTTTTTTTTTTTTTTTTACCTTTTTATTTACAGAAAATGGAGTGAGATTACTAGCTTTCCCTTGTTTGTTTTGTTTTTTTTTTTTTTTTTTTTTTTTAACTGATTAATAAGATACGTTGGAGGATGGATTTGCAATATATTGCATTTGTGAACAGGCGGTGAATTTGTGAATCCTGCAGTAGCAGCAGGATTTGCAATATGGGAATATCTTTTCTCTCTCGTTATATTGGCTGCCGATACTGCTCTGGAGTTTCTCCAAGCCCTGTGTGCTGGAAGACACAGGTTTGCAGCATTTAGAGAATCCGCAGGGATGCTGGATGTGAGTGGTGGCTTCTGGAGTCTGACAGAGCAGGCAGGCCCCTGGTTTTGGGCTTGTCACTGCTTGAGTGTAGTTGACCAAATTGAAATTAAAAATATTAAGCTTTTTCTAGGATAGGATATTTCTGTGCTTCGATTGCTTCTGGAATTTAGGTCTGGGATGAAATCAAATGCCTAACTTTTTTCTGGGGAAACTGGAACATTTTACCTGCAAACTAATGGGGGGGAAAAAACCTGAATAAATGTTTTCTTGGCTGAATATTCTTTCTCAAGATACTATGCATCAGCTTTATGTTCCACTTGTAGACAAGTGACTGTCTGTCTCACTGCATTGCTCACGTTATTACAGTTTGCAAGCTTAAATTGGAGTCTTGACAGAGGGGGGTGGCTGAGATGTGAGGAGCACTTGCTGCCTGGACGGTGCCATGGACATGTTAATGAGCAAGCAGCCAGGGGCTGCACCGGGGTCTTGTTCCCCATCCCTGTTCCTGCATGTCTTTGCAGTAGTTCTGATGTTCATTTTATTTATCCTTTTGGATCCCTTTTTGGTGGGTTCATTTTCTGCTGGACTCCCAAGCTGGGTGTTTCCTAAGTATCAGAGGGATGTGGGTGGATGTGGTGTAGCCCAAATAACTGAGCACAGAAGGGAGCAAGTACCAGCCCAATTTGGGTTAGGATTGTACTTTGTAGTCAATACACACGTATTTTTAATAAGCACTGTGAATCCTTTGTTCAAGGAGGACTTGCTCTGTATGTTGTGTGACCGTTTAAACCAACCTGGGGTTTGTATTGCCAAAGCTTACTTCATCTGTGAAGGGGGAGAGATTTTTCCTTTAAGAAACTCTTGATTTGCGTTTCTACCTTTATTTTTAGTCAGTCTTAAAAGCTTACACGTTTTCACGGTGGAGATTGCTTATTGCACAAGTTGTTAACCTGTGCAAAACCAGAGGACATTATCAATAAACAAGAGTATATATTTTTATTATTAACATTATTTTGCCTTTCTGTCCCTCAAATTTTTCAAGGCATATAATATCCTTTCTAAAGGAGGTGTGGCAGAAAGGCAGGGTGGTGCTGATGGGAATTGTCTATTAGGGGAAGTACGATAATTTTCAGTTTCCATCTAGAATTTTCAGTTTCAGAGATGTGAATAATGTACTGAATTAGGAGGAATGAGATTAATTGATCACAAATGTTCAGTTCATTTAAAACAAGATAAGCAGTTTGTGGCTTCATATTACCTTTCTGTATCTCAGCTCCAGTTGAGCAGGGAACTTGAGAATAAACAGCAAAATATACAATTGTACTGAATTGGGAAGAGAAATAGATATTTGAAGACTACAGAGATGCCTTTTGTTGTAGTAAATATTTGTGCAGGCAGTTAGTAGAACATTTGTTTAGAAGAGCCAGCTTGCTAGGTTTAAAAGTGTGATTGTGAATTAAGGCTTTGTGCTCTTATGTTTTGATAATCTTTGATTTTTCAGTTTCTCTTAGGCATTTAAGTTTAATATAATGTATTAAGATGCAGTCTGCAAAAGCAGATTAATGTAAAATAAGTTTGAAACTTACCCTGTTTTCTTGAAAAGTAATTCAGACCAAAAGCGGGGGGGGGGGGGGGGG
>NW_015090780.1:3061486-3103548 GCF_001431845.1 Calidris pugnax
TAAAAAACCCAAGCATTTTATAGTAAATATAGGGGGTCTGCGATTTTAGTGTTTAAAGTGCACTAAATTTTTATACCTCTCAAATTAGAAATTATTTTAAAATTGCAGTTCTGTTAAAGTTTTTTCCTGTAGGTAATAGAGGTAATAATAATGAGATAGCATACTTCTTTTTTTGCATTAGTAGATGTTTCTTGCCTAGAATCTTAGCTTTCAATTATGTGTTGAAAATGCCGGTTTATGTAAACTCGGAGCTGCAGACCCTGCAGTGTGCAGCCTTGCCACCAGGGGGCGAACGGTACCACCCTGAAATGTGTTACCATTCAGTGATCCAGCAC
This sequence comes from Calidris pugnax, assembly GCF_001431845.1. Lineage (NCBI taxonomy): Eukaryota > Metazoa > Chordata > Aves > Charadriiformes > Scolopacidae > Calidris > Calidris pugnax. The sequence continues at coordinate 3,061,822 of NW_015090780.1, forward strand.
CTCTCCTAAGGAGGGACGGTGCCAGCTCCATTTTTGGAAAGCTGTGCCAGCTCTGGGGCTCAAACCTAATTGTAAAGAGTGTGTTGCACACAGGGCCTTGGACGCACAGAGCCATAATTGTGCACTGGGAAGACAATGCTTTAGACAGCTCTTTCTTTAGTATGTTACTGGATCAATTATTCAAAGAGGATGCACTTTTTGCATGTTCTATAGGCACAGTTTAATATTAGAGTTGAACAAGGAGTGATTAGCTGACTTTCCCCTCTTCCTTTAGGCATATCACTTAAAAATTGCGTGATGTGTGATCAGTTGGAGATTCTGAACAGGGAGCTTGAGAGGTTGTTACAGAACAGCAGCCTGGAAGAAGGCACTTTAAACTCAGACTGTCTTCAGCCATCAGTGACTGACTCCCTGGATATAATCTCTGATTCAGACAATGGAGCAAAATACGTATTAGAGCAGGTATTCAATTCTATGAGATACAGCACTAGGGTCTTTAAAATTAGTTTGTTCTATTGTCTTTTTTTTCCCTCAATTTTTTTCTCCTCTTTTTGGAGTGGGAATAGTTGGCTGAGGGAAAGAATGTAGATAATGTATGTAATCCCCTCTAGAGAAGGTAAAGGGGAAGGAAATACTGATGTGGATCTACCTATATATTCATATTTTTTTTCCTAATTCTGCTTTGCCACAGTCATGCAAACTTTGAGATTTCTTGTTCATGAAATAATAAAGTGATGCACTGTTTAAAATTAGATTTAGGGAGGAGTTTATCTTTTCCCTCTCATTTTTGGGACAGTAACATAGCATTGGGCAGCACCTAGAGGTGATAGCTGCTTAGGAAGTTAAACGTGTTTCTAAGCAGCAACGATGCTTGAAGAGTTGGGGGCTTGAGAGATTTGAAAATAACGAGGTATTCTTTAAAAAGAAAAGTCAGGTTATGTATTGGCACATTAAGGACGATGTAATCTGTTCTTAAATGTATATATCTCCCCACTGGAATGTTAACAATCAAATTTTACTCCTTTGAAAGAATAATGTTTTAGTTATTTCCTACACCTGCTAAGGCAGCCCCCATGCGTCTTTGCTTGCAGAACGCTGACACGCAGAGTCTGAGTCCAGTACTGTTCTTTTGTCTTCACTCATTTATTTTATGGGTCAGTTGAAAAATGGCTTTTTCTGTCCTATCCATCTGGTCCTTCTTTTCCTCCAAAATTCTTTTCCAGTGTTCTAGTAGTTTGATAGACTATTTTGGGTTAAATGCAGGCATTTCCTACTGTTTTTTAAACTTAGGTGAGGTCAGAAGGAAACAGTCAGTGTTGATCTTCCATTGCCATCCCCCGGACTAAAGAGTTGCTCAGATGCATTAAATGAGATTTTTGAAATATTTTCTAAGGGTTAATTTCTAAGGGTTGTTACTGATATAATCTGTTCTTGAAGTAAAGCTTCTGAAATTTTATATAGTGCAAACCTTATTAGTGAAAGGGACAGTGATAAGGAATAGTCCTTGATTCTGAAGCTCAGCTATAAATTTTTATGATATCCCACCTCGTAAAACCACTGAGTAGCCACTTGGATTTAAACCCTCAAAGCTGCAGATGTCTTCTGTAATGAAATTTAGTAATGCAAACTGGTAAATCTCCCCTACTATAAACTTGAACTGATGGAGTTTAAAAGCATTTCTGTGTTTTCCTTGCACAGTATGTGCTTATTGGATTTCCCTCTGCAAATGCTTTTCAATACTGTAAATGGAATAGACTTGTTGATTACAGTTTGTTATTGTTGTTGGAAGTCCTAATGGGATGTAAACAAATAGATAGAGGTCAATTGTATTTTGTATTTATTTAAAGGTCTCAGTTGTTGGTGAATGGTGGAGGGTGATTACTTTACTTTGACTTTTCATTCCAGTTTCAGTGTCTTTCTGAAAGCAGAAAACTGTCAAAAAGGAAAAATAACAGAATTTGCTTTATAATGTAATAGAGGCAAAACAATTCCAAATTTATGTAAACATTAGTAAGGTAAGTTCGTAAATGTATCAATGCCTTATTTTTTCTTTTTTTCATCTTTCCCCCCAGGAGGCAGCAGGAAGAGGAGGATTGATAGTATTTGGTCTTGCTGACAACTCCGAGACTCGGTCTGGCACTTCTGAATTGGGAGTTTCAGGATGTGCTGGCAGGATAATGCTGAATGACTCGGATCCTTTGCTGCCCTCCTCTGGCTCTCCTGTTCACTCAGCTCTACCCGGAGACACCATTCCAACCTCTAATGCTGTGTCAGGTAAAGCATAGAGAGGACATTGAAGAGACTTCTTATTTCTTTACGTTTTATCTGGATTTTATATCTCAGAGTTTGGATTACCTCTGCCTCTAGCTTTTAACTTCATCTTCCAAGGTAAACAAAGATGTAAACTTTATTTTGACGTGTTGCCTTCTATTTCGGTCTTTTTCTGGTGTGAATATAATTGTAGTGTTGCTTTTAATTATCTTCTTAAAGGTATAGTTAGTGATTCTTTTCTGTGGGGAAACTTAATGGAATTTCCTATTGAATTAAAGCCATTTCAGCTTTTTACCTGTGTAGTACAGGCTTAAAATTCACTTTTTATTCTGTTTGAAATGTTAAAATAATCGGTTACTACTTAAATTTCTGTTGTGGAGTCTACTGCTTTTACTACTACATTTATAGTATCTCATGGAAATGACTCTTTAAGCTACAACTTCAGTGTTAACTTTTAACATAGCTGCTTGGATGTTTACATTTCCATGGCATTGACAGATGCATTTCTCTCTTAACATTGTTAAATGTAGTACAAGAAAGCAGAGGAGTCCCACTATAGAGCGATGGTGTTTGATAAGGCAGAGCATTATTGCAAGTGCTGCAGTGTATGAAATAAGGAGGTGTTTATCACCACTGTATGCTGCAAGACTGGGAAAAGCTTATTGCAGGATGCCTCTGAAAACTTGTAGCTGTGATACATGCAGCTGGTAGAGATACCTTTGATTCTTTCAGCATGTACTGTTATTTAGGAATTCTGTTAGTATTCCCTTTTGGTTTTGAGCCAGGAATATGCATATAACTACTCCAGAAACGCTTTTGGGGGAGACTTGGGGGATATTGCTTCATGCTGTTTTTAAAACACTGTTTCTGTTTATCCAATTCATTGAGAGATACTTACTGCTGCCTATTATAGTTTCACATGGGTGATGTAACTGCAGTGACTGCAAAACGTAATTCCTGCATTCATTTAGGAGAGCATTTACGTGACGTGCAGCTCATTGAAACCATTGCACCATGATGTGATACCAACTGGAATTACTTGTTTGTGCCAGGTTGTTCCTGAATTGCTCAAAATGCAGTCTCAGATTTTATAGTTATTTCTGTTATTTGCTTCTGTCTTTTCAAATAAGAGAGTCTCCTACTATGCTGGAAAGGACTTTTTGAGAAATTTTATTTTTGTTCTTTTCTGTACAATTTCTTCTATCCAACAAACCTTGTTAGAGAAATAATGAACGTGTGTTGCTGTGTCCTGCATACCCACCAGTGTTTCTGAAACAAAAATAGTGGCTAAACTGTTTAATAGACCAGGTATAGACCTAGTTACATGACGTGCAGCTCATTTAAACCATTGCACCATGATGTGATACCAACTTGAATTACTTGTTTGTGCCAGGTTGTTCCTGAATTGCTCAAAATGCAGTCTCAGATTTTATAGTTATTTCTGTTATTTGCTTCTGTCTTTTCAAATAAGAGAGTCTCCTACTATGCTGGAAATGACTTTTTGAGAAATTTTATTTTTGTTCTTTTCTGTACAATTTCTTCTATCCAACAAACCTTGTTAGAGAAATAATGAACGTGTGTTGCTGTGTCCTGCATACCCACCAGTGTTTCTGAAACAACTTAAAAATAGTGGCTAAACTATTTAATAGACCAGATATAGACCTATATATAGTTTATTTTAATAAGACTGGGTTGTTTCTCTGGTTTTACATTTTGTTTAAGTTCCAAGCCCTCAGTATTTGACTAACTCTATGTTAGCTAAACAGCAATAGCTCATTAACATAATGAGATTACAGCAGAATATTTAATAATCACTTAGGCTATGAATATTTTTGAATCTCAGTTTTGAACTTTGTTTCTTTTCAGCATTTCAGGGTGTCCATACTATGGAACAGGCTGTGAATTCACAGCCAGCGTCGTTAGAATCTGAATCTAATACTGACAACATGGAAAATAGTTCTCCTGGTAAGATTTCTTCCTTTTAAATTGGGCAGAAAATATGCTTTTTTTGTCCTCTGTATGTAGTTGTGTGGATATATGTGTATTTAAATAACAAAAGATTTTATAACAGCTGGATTATGTTGGCACAGTGTTCAACAACCTACTTAATGGCTACTGCTGTGGCATTACATTCACAAGAAAGTATTTTATCTGTTTTCATGGTCATAAAATGAGGTGGAGATACTTACATAGTCTTCAGGGTCATAAAATGAGGTGGAGATACTTACATATTTATTATTACAAAAAATAGAATACTATGTTGGGAAAAAAAAATACCTTATGAAAAAGCACGTTTCTTCACCACCAGTTTAATAACTCTTGTCCATATTTATTAGTACAAAGAACAGAATACTATGTTGAGGAAAAAAATTCCTTATGTAAAAGTACGTTTCTTCACCACCAGTTTAATAACTCTTCCCTTGCTTTTAGCATCAGTTTTGGATGAAAAAGGTGAACAAAGCAATGAGGAGGAACAAAAGACTATCAAGCCTACAAGTAAAGAGTTCAGGAAAACCTGGGGCTTTCGAAGGACTACGATTGCCAAGCGAGAAGGTGCGGGAGATGTCGATGTGGACTCCAGTGAGCAGCAGCCACAGCAGCAGCAGCAAAGCTTAAACCTCCGGCGCAGTGGGCGGCAGCCAAAGCGCACGGAAAGGGTGGAAGAATTTCTTACCACGGTGAGACGCCGGGGAAGGAGGAGTGTCCCTGTTGTTCTGGAAGATTCCAGTGAACCGGCATCCTGTCCAGCTACAGACGCTGAAACCGCTTCGGAGGACAGCGTTGAGAGCACTCCGGATACAAGACCTACAACTCGCAGGATGGGCACTAGGAGTAGTGTGCATCAGAAAGGCTCTAAAAGCAGAAAAGAAGAAGAAGAAGAGGAGGAAGAGGAGGAGGAGGTAGAAGAGGAGGAAGGTGATACTTCCGATAGTGATAGTGATGGGTTGACACTAAAGGAACTGCAGAATCGGCTGAGGAAGAAACGCGTTGAACAGAAACCCGTGCAGCTGACACTGAAGGATATACAGAACCGCCTGAGGAAGAGGAATACGGAACAAGATCCTCCAGAACCAGGTGAAATCCAGGATGAAAAACAAGATGAGACCGAGTTGCCTGTCAAACAGGAGCCTGAGACTGCAGACAGCACCGAGATCGCGAGCCAAGTGGTCGTGTCCGAGGAAGGCACTGAAGATCTCCAGGTTCAGCAGGAGGTGAAGCCTGCCCTCGGCACAAAAGGCATCACAGATGAAGAACCTGAAGAACTGCCCAAAAGCAAACCTGAGTCTGAGATTTATGACCCCAATGCACTGTATTGTATTTGTCGTCAGCCACACAACAACAGGTAGGGAATGGTTTCAGCTACAAATGCAACACAAGTAGTTGTAAGTTTTCTGTGATGAAAAATTAAACTAAATGCTTACTTTTTGAGTATATGTAAATGGGCTGTTGGATTGGTTTGAAGCTTTGGGGGGAGTTTATAACAGATATTTAAAAGAGGAGATAAATGAATACAGAAATGAATGGTGGGGCAGAAGGGTATACTGGTACTTTAGCAAGGTACTTAAGATCTGCTTGAAATAGCTGTTGAGATTAATTGTCTTTCATTTCACAATGTTTTATTATTCCTTCATCATTTGTTTTCCCAGGTTTATGAGGTAGTTAAGATCTGCTTGAAATAGCTGTTGAGTGTTAATTGTCTTTCATTTCACAATGTTTTACTGTTCCTTCATCATTTGTTTTCCCAGGTTTATGATTTGTTGTGACAGATGTGAGGAATGGTTTCATGGTGACTGCGTGGGTATTTCAGAGGCTCGAGGGCGGTTGTTGGAGAGGAACGGTGAGGACTATATCTGTCCAAACTGCACCATCCTGCAGGGACAGGACGAGCCCGTTTCAGAAGCAGACCAGCAGGAAGCTAAAACAGGGCAAGTAAATGTGGATGGCACAGAATTCACAAGCATAGGAACAATTGAACAAAAATCTGTTGAGGACCAAGGAATCAAGGGTAGGATTGAAAAAGCTGCAAATCCAAGCGGGAAGAAGAAACTAAAGATATTTCAGCCTGTAAGTATTTGAGTTGTTTCTTATTTTTTGTATTTCACTGAGTACGTTGAGACAATGGCTTGCTTGTGTAGCTATAAATCTGACTTGGTTTTTTAAAGCTAAACATGAAGCTGAACAACCTGCTAAATATTGCTATTTAGCGGATGTTTATCCATAATTTTATCAATACAGGAACTAAACCTAAGAAAGTGTTCTTATGTAGTGGGAGATCTAAGTCTTATGTAGGTGTAAGGAAATGCCACGCTACATGCTTTATGCTCTTCTGGCCTTTCTAAATACTCTTATGGAAGTCAAATAATAAAGTGTTCTTTTAATAGAAATACTAGAATTTTGAACTGGTTTATACTAGCTTTGAAATGATCTCAGACAATTTCGGATGTTTTTAATGATAGTGAAACTTTTTACTGAACATTGATGAGCGTCTGTGTTGGAGTTAATTCCAGCTGTGCTTCCTCTGTACTTCCAATTAGTCTTTGAAGTTCAATACTGCCCTTTTTTTTTTAACATTAACGTGTATTTTGAATTATTGCAAATTCTGGCATAAAATATAAAAGACATTTAAATTTTGTAACAGCAGTTTCAAATACATTTCGGTGCCTTCGTACACCGAAATGGTTTTGAGAGTCCAGTTCTGTTGGCATTGGCCTGCATTTCACTGACTGTTTTAGTATTAATTTCAAGTTTTGCTTCTGAGTATCACCAATTACTCTTTGATATCAGCATGCTAGCGAGTTCATGAACGTATTCCTTTAGTGAAAGAAAACCATAATTGTCATTAACTCATTGCCTCTTGTGGAAGAACTGCTTATATTTTAGGTATTCTTTGGCATTTGGAAATGGAATGGAATTGATCTGCTTGTGTTTGCCAGGTGGTACCACATTTTGAGAGGCTGAGCAGTCGAGTCTGTGTTTCAGCCCATGCTGTCCCTCAAGCATCAGTTAAGAGGTTTTATTCAAGCCTCTATGGCTTGTATAAACAATCACCACTCGCACTGCAGAATTCCCTGCCCGTTCTGGGCAAAAATCATGGCTATTTCTTATGCTGATGTGCTGAAATTACTGTGGTAACAGTGACTGAAAGCCTCATTATTCAGTTTATCTGTTCTCTTACATGGGTGTTGTATGCACTTTGAAAAAGACTCCTGTTTGTTGCTGTCCATAAGCACCAATAGCTGTGAAGTTTTGGTTTGTCACTAAAACTCTTAGAAATTGTTTAAGTACAGGCATCAATGCTGAAAGTTTTGTCATCATCTGAGTAAATGCCCTTGATTAGAAGTCACAGCTCAGTTAGTTTGGAGTTTGAAAGAACATGAATTGATAGTTCTTTCTTGAACTTCATAGTTTGGTGTGTACATGATGGAAAAGTATTCTATTCAGTTTATCTGTTCTCTTACACGGGTGTTGTATGCACTTTGAAAAAGACTCCTGTTTGTTGCTGTCCATAAGCACCAATAGCTGTGAAGTTTTGGTTTGTCACTAAAACTCTTAGAAATTGTTTAAGTACAGGCATCAATGCTGAAAGTTTTGTCATCATCTGAGTAAATGCCCTTGATTAGAAGTCACAGCTCAGTTAGTTTGGAGTTTGAAAGAACATGAATTGATAGTTCTTTCTTGAACTTCATAGTTTGGTGTGTACATGATGGAAAAGTATTCTAAATCATAAACTTGATTTTTATGGTAAAATTCCCAGGTTTTATCAGACTGCAGCACATAATGCTGTCTTACTGACTTTTGCCTGGGGAAAAATAAGCGACAGCTCAGTTAGTTTGAAGTTTGAAAGAACATGAATTGATATTTCTTTCTTGAACTTCACAGTTTGGTGTGTACATGATGGAAAAGTATTCTAAAGCATAAACTTAATTTTTATGTTAAAATTCCCAGGTTTTATCAGACTGCAGCACATAATGCTGTCTTACTGACTTTTGCCTGGGGAAAAATAAGCCACACTATGCAAATATTTTATTTTTTTAACTGGAAATATGCCTGAAAAACCAACTTTTAGTAATTAAAAATTGCAGTTTATTGATGTGAGTGAGGCTGTCTAGAACTACAGTAGTTCTGAGTGTTAGGTCAGTTGTGTAACATTTTTAGGAGTGATCTAGAAGAGTGAGACTACAGGTATAATGCCCAGGGGTGATGTATTGGAGCCTACAGAGCTTTCAGGTATTTCTAGACTTTGGCCTAATGTGCTCTCTTTTCAAGGAATGTGCTATTTTCTGAATCTTAACATTTGAAGAGGAAGCACGTGGTGTATAACACACCGATATAAATGAGGAGTAATTGTGAAGTAGAGGAAAACAGAGATTGCACATGCAATTTTCTCAATGTGTAAGAAGTATCAGGCTACGGCAAAATTATCTGGGAGAACGGTTGTGTTGATGTAAGGTGGAGACTTCTAAAATTAAAATTGGTAGAACTCTAGAGCAAGAATTATCTGTAGGCCCAAACAGCCGAGTGCTTCCCTTTGCATGAGTGTATGGTTGAAAACAGCTGCTGCTGGTGATATAGAAATAAAATGTTTCAGAAACTCTGGCTTTCTGGCTCTGGCCTTTCTAGGCTTTGGCCTAATGTGCACTCTTTTCAAGGAATGTGCTATTTTTGAATCTTAACATTTGAAGAGGAAGCACATGGTGTATAACACACCGATATAAATGAGGAGTATTTCTAGACTTTGGCCTAATGTGCTCTCTTTTCAAGGAATGTGCTATTTTCTGAATCTTAACATTTGAAGAGGAAGCACGTGGTGTATAACACACCGATATAAATGAGGAGTAATTGTGAAGTAGAGGAAAACAGAGATTGCACATGCAATTTTCTCAATGTGTAAGAAGTATCAGGCTACGGCAAAATTATCTGGGAGAACGGTTGTGTTGATGTAAGGTGGAGACTTCTAAAATTAAAATTGGTAGAACTCTAGAGCAAGAATTATCTGTAGGCCCAAACAGCCAAGTGCTTCCCTTTGCATGAGTGTATGGTTGAAAACAGCTGCTGCTGGTGATATAGAAATAAAATGTTTCAGAAACCTTGCTCTTGAGAAACCGGTTCTGCATTATTAAGGAGATTTCTCACATAATGCAGAGGATCAGAAGAAACCTTTGTGTCCTTATGGGATCTGAAAATGTAGGAAACTAACCTCCCTTAGCTCAGTGCCAGCAGACCAACCACCTGAAAATAGTGTGCTACAAGAGTGACATTCTTGCATTTGTGTGGGTTGTTTCTGTTATATCACGAATTAAAATTGTTTTCACACTGGCAGTTGTGCAAGTCACTAACAGTCCCAGCTGTGGTCTGCACACGTGATCTCTGAGCATTTCTTCATGTTCCAAAGGTATGTTTCTGTTGTTTCCTCTCTGAAGTCTGAACTCGCTCCGTTTCAATCCGCAGGTGGTTGAAGCTCCTGGTGCATCGAAGTGCATCGGTCCCGGGTGTTTTAACGTGGCCCAGCCCGATTCCGTGTACTGCAGCAACGACTGCATTCTCAAACACGCCGCCGCCACCATGAAGTTTTTAAGTTCTGGCAAAGATTCAAAACCAAAACCTAAAGAGAAGATCAAACCAAAATCTGAAAAACCCAGCATGCCAAAATCTCAGCTACAGGTAAGCTAACGTTTGAGATCCAAAAGAGTTGTGGCTTCTGTCTCTGCTCTCCTTTTTGGGACAAATTGCTGAGTCCTGCATTGAAGAGAAACTTTTATTTTCTTTTTCTTCTCTTTTTCTGTGGTAAAAGCATTGTTTAATTCTTCTGATGATAAAATGTTTTCTTATCACTTTTTAAAAAATCTTAATAATAACCCCTAGATGGAGATAGTTTCTTGTAAGGGCCTTCTAAGATGCTAGTGCACTTCTTAGGGAAAAAACCAAGCAAACAAGCAAAAAACCAAACCTATTTTAATTAGTTCCAAATTAATTAACTTTTTAAATTTCTTGTAAGGGCCTTCTAGATGCCAGTGCACTTCTTAGGGAAAAAAACAAGCAAACAAGCAAAAAACTAAACCTATGTTAATTAGTTCCAAATTAATTAACTTTTTAAAAAAACTGTAAGCAGTGCACCTTTTCATTACAAATTACTGGGGTATGGGCAGTAATTTGGAATTACCATGAATTGTCAACTAATGTGATCGCATTGTATGTGCACTTTGGGAAGAAAAATGATGAAATCAAAGCCACCTTCTTTCCCTTTTGAGACAGCTATAAAATAGGCAGTAGTTTTTAAAACAAACAAGCAGGACCCCCACAACCTGAAGATAAATGCTGTTCTTTTGGGGTGGTTTCTTTGCTGTTTTCTTTTCCTGAAGTTACAGTGTATATTGCCTTTGCTTGAATGTGAAATTACGTAATTTCAAGTGTATTTACAGGAGCTTACTATAAAAGAAATTTGTGTATATGTATGTAACTATTGTAAAATATATTTTATGATTATTAGTAATTGAACTTCTTTTAATCCTACAGGTGACTATTAAGCCTCTTCCAAACCAAAAGAGACAATTTCCTGAGAAGAGGGAGCTGACTGTGAAGAAGACTGTTGTGACAACAGCCAAGACGGAGCCGAACGCTCAACCTGTTGCTAAAGAGCCAGCAGTAGAAAACACCACGCCGTCCTGGGCAAGCGATCATAATTACAATGCTGTAAAGCCTGAAAGGACTCCTGCCATTTCATCTTCACTGTTGTTCAAATGTATGTATCGCATAGGGATATTCCTGAATAATCATTTCCATTTTCTTTGAATACCCATCCATTCTTGGCTCTGCAAGACTAGGGAGTTTAGGATTTTTATTATTTATTTTTTTTTTCTTAATATGGCACCAAACCACTTTTCTTCACCTTCAAAGATTTGCACACAGATAAACACAAATGGGAGACACTTTTAGGAGTTTCAATTGTATCATATGACAGTTGTATGATTAAGAGCCTGTCAATCTGCCCAGCTGATTTCTGGATGAAAACTACATGATTAAGCTTTAAATTTTTCCCGGAAAGACAGTAATTGTTTCTAATCTAGAAGAGGTGAGTATCGATACATTCATGTTCAGTTTTACAAAAGGGTTGCACAGTGTGCACCGTGAATCAGCAATTGACTGTACTAATTGGAATTGTATTTTTGTAATTTAGATTTGGTACCTTTCTCTCAGGTCTTGCATTTTCAGTGCTAGTGCCGAGAATGAAATCTTCAACGTGGTATCAATGATACCTTACACTTCTGCACCAAGTCCTTCCTGCTGCTTTTCTTCCTCACATGAAATAATTTAAGGGACATTTTTTACTTTTAAGTTTGGGGGGAGGCAGTAATTTTTTTTTCTTTCCTTTTTTTCTTTCTCTCTATATATTCATACTTCACACATTATCCACACACACAAGAACACCTCTGAAGTGGATAATAGGCAGAGATACTGCCTTGCATATTTTTGCAGGTTTTTGAATTAACATCCTTGTAACTCATGCAAAGGTAAGTAAGTACTGCTTTGTAGCCTCAACAAGTCTTTCTGCTAATGACATTTTTTTTAATTAACTCCAGTTGAGTACTTTTATAATGCAGTGGTGGAACTTCAGCTGAAATCTTACATTTCATGTTTACAAAACACATGACCTGGTGTCTAATGTTTGCTCACTTGAAGATTAATGAATTCAGGAATACAGTTCTCACAGATTTCCTAGCCACACTTCAGCTGATTTTTCATTTTATTTTCTAAAATAAACCTAACTATTAAACACATCATATGTAAAGTAACTGATAAGTTTATAAATTATCTTTAAGATGAGATTTTTTTAGATGTAATTTTTAAATACTGAGGGAACACCAGCTACCCTAAATTGCTATTTGTTGTTATAGCACATAGTAGCCTTACTAGGTATATTTTAATAGTATTTACCCACGTCAAATGTTTTTAATGGCTAAAATTTTTTCCTTGCATATTTAGGTAGTGGGGCCCAGTGCCTCTTTTATAGTAAACTCTGTAAGAGATACATTTTGATAAACTTGGCATTATTTTTTTTTAAGCTTCTTCTAAAGAAACTAGCTTTTTTACCAGAAACAGTATTTTTAAACATAACTATGAAATAAGAAAGATGTAACTGAAACTATAAGGGCTTATTTTACGTGCCGAATTATGACGACACTTTCTATCTTAAGATAATTACAAGCGTCCATGTAACCATATCACTTACAATGTCCTTACTGCTACAGGTTTTTTTTCCTAGGAGACAGGAATTACAAGTTTAGGCTTTTTTTAAATGGGGGAGGGGAGCTATTCTTACGTTTAACCACACTGGAGATTATACAGGTTTAACAAATTCCAGTAGAAAATTGAGTTCCTGTAGCTAAATTCTTAAATTGGTTCAAAAATACGTGTATATACCGGACTTCAATAACGAAAACAACCTAGTGCATGTGATGAAGAACTCTCATATCAAATGCAAGGAAGAACTTCACATTGCTATTATGAAGGTAAGTTGTACTAATGTGTGGGGTCTCTGTGCCGTTACTAAATTCCCAGGTAAATTGTGTATTTGTGAAAAACAATTATCCTGCTTTTTGCTTGGAGGGATTTGAGGTGTGATCGTCCTGAGAAGCCGCTGTTGCCTCATCTTTAAGAGTATTCTCCAAGATGTTATTTACTTAACAAATCTGTTATGCTCTTCAGAAGTTAGAGCACGGTGGAAATCCGTGAGAGTCATCTCACTTCCAGTATCTAAAAGTTAGAACTCATGAAGCCTGAGTCTGTCAAGAAAAACCCCTTCAGTGGACAAAACATAATCTGCTTTAGGCACTAATCTTGGAACGAAGTGACTCGCAGGTTAGAAATGTGTATTTCTGAACATTGATTATGAAAGACGTTTAAATGACTAGTTCAGACGTCTGGGTGTCTTAAGGTCACCTACAGGAGGGGGAAGGGCAGGATTCTTCAATATACCCTATTTCAAAGTACCGCCTGTGTTCTCCCAGAGCTTCAAGCCGTGTTTTGCAAACCCTTATTTGTCACCTCAGTGCGCAAGGCCTGTGAGGAATTAAGGAAACTTAATGTGATTAGCAGAATTACTCTCTGATACTCTTCCCATCAGTCAGTATATCATATTTCAGACACGGATTTACTTTATATATTTACTCTGTACTTGTCAGGTACAAGAGTTGGGGGTTGTTCCACACAACAGTAGTTTTATTAAGTAATAGCAAGAAGACAGAGGAATTCTGGCTGAGGAGGTAAAAGCAGTGTAGGAAGCTGTAAGTACCATTGTGAAAATAAAAAAGTATGGCCCTGTCTGCACACAGACTGGTGCCAGTTTAGTGCTTCTCTTCAGGCAAGGTTGTACCAGCTTGTCACTCTTAACTTGAGTGCAGTGTCTGTGGATATACTGCTGCTGGTTTAGATTAACCATTAAACAATATTTTACATAAACTAAGGAGCAGCTCTTAAGTCATGAATATGTTTGTCTGCAAGGACTGGTCGTAGTTCAACTCGATGCCTTTGCTTTGGTGCAAGTGCTTCCCCGAACTGTTGTAACCAAACTACTTCTGGCCTCCGAATGAACTCCTTTGCTTAATGCTGTATTCTGCAACGTAGACCCATGTTAAGAGGCAATAAGGATTGAGTAGTAGCAAAGGAATAAAAAGAATTATTTATTTTTATATTACTGGCAACTTTCTGGGACGTGCAGCTGCCTGTTTATGTAGGTCCGGCCTTGACCCTTTGCAACTGGAGTTTTCAGAAAGGCTCCTGATGGACCAAATAATAATCAGAGCACCTAAGATGAGTGCTAGAATTTTGGAGAAATCCATCTTGGAGATGTGGCTTTGGGAAGATGATAGTCTCAGGGTGGCTGGTGTAAGGCCCCAGTGCTGATCTCGCGTCACAAGGGTGGCAGGGGCTGTGCTGGCCCAGGGCTATGGGGACCAGCCCCCTGGCAGTGGCACGAGCCAGAGCAGTGGTGGCTGCTGGTGCCAGCATCCCCTGGGACCCGGCTGGTTAAAAGGAGCAGTGGAATCCTTGGGGAGCCATTACTATCTCCTGCCTGGGAACTGCTGGAGCTCCCCTTCTCTGCTCTACAAGGTATGTCACGTCTCTCCTGTGGCTCTGCGCCACCTGAAGGTTTTTGCTGTGTCTCTTATGTTAGGAAGGCTGGTCCCTGCTGCTGGTGTCATTCTTATTTTGCCTTTCCAGCACCCCCCAGGCCCTGGGACCCCAGAAAGCCAGCGTTCTTGCCATGATGGGTGGCTTCAGTAGAAGGAGCCGTTGCTGAGGGGAGGGGCTGGGGGTCAGAAACCCGGTACAATTTACAGATGTGCTGTGAATATGAGGGTGGTGTATCTCTTGTCATCAACACCAAAAGTGATGAAAGTTTGATTAAAAAAAACCCAAACCAACTCGCCACCCTCTATTGCCGTTTTGCTTTCTTTTACTAATATTACTTCAGTTCTTTGAACTTGCTCACTTGACTGCATAGCCAGTGAAAAAGCTCTTCCTCTGCTAGTCCCCGAATAAAAGGGTGTTTTTGAGGTGATCTCTTGCACTTTGGAGTCAAGTTTTGCTGCTCATCTCGGTGCTGGTGATTTGCTGCATCTGATCTGTTCTGAACTCGGAGCCCGACCCTGACCCTGTCTCTGCACGGAGTGACCAGACCAATCCATAAACGGTCTGGAAAATAAGGAGCCCTTTTTTTTTTTGGCGGCAGATAGTGCCTGTTTTTCACTCGGGAGCGGTGTGGATGGGAAGATGTAGTCGTCTCATGTAGATCAGATAAATCACTATAATTTCATGTAGATTAAAACAAACAAAGCTTTGAGTGTGGAAGCCACAGATCTGCGTGAGTGTAGCTCCAGCGTTGGCTTGAATGCCAACAGATCGCCACCACACAAAGGCCCTTGTTTCAGTTTCCTAAATTAATTAACTTTGAAGCCAGATTTTACTTACTTTGTGTTCCCAGATGTAAAGGCCTGGCGCACGGGCAGCTTAATTCCGAGCTGCTCCCTGTGGTGCAGACTAGGACTGATGGAGAGCTTTAAAGCAAAGCAGCAGGACAGGAGGCACAACTCCGGGACACTAAAATACAGTTTGATTTGGTCTTGAAAGTGGAAGCAGACACGGCTTTCCTTAGGCGAGTAACAGAGAAAACTAACACTGAAACCTATTGGAAGAGTAGCTCTAGCCTTGTGAGTGATGTAGAACTAACGCGAAGCTGTGTTTGAGGGGAAACGACCAAAAATGGAGCACAAGCAGGTTTCAGGAGAGCGGCTGAATGACCCTGAAGCGAAGCAATTACAAACGGCACCGTCACAGCCTCGGGCACTGAGTGCTCGGTGCCACCAGAGGGTGCTTCAGTGGCACCTGAGGGGACCGGCTCCTCCTGGAGAAGGTGGTGAGGCTCTGAGATGGCAGGCTCCTCCTGGAGAAGGTGGTGAGGCTCTGAGATGGCAGGCGTTCATCCCGCCGGCGTGACTCTGCACAGGCTGCTCTGGAGGGACGGCTGGGAGCGGGTAAGTAACCTCCCGTTGTAGAGTGCTTCATAAGGGACATCTAAAGCACCGCCTCACCCGTGTGCTCTGCGCAGTCTTTTAAGTTCAATAATGCATCCAAAAGTTTCACTTCGGGAGAACTCCTGGATTAGACTACCAGCCGTTGCATTGGGGTGGAGGGGTAGTTTAGTTTAAATTCTCTCAGCGTTCTTTTTCTTGCGAGTCGTGCAGGAAGGGGACAAGTCCCTTTAGGATGTGGGGGGCTGAGTGGCAAAGGGGACGTGTTGGAACAGCACTGGTTTTAAATTTAAAAAAAATTTGCCCATCCTCTTTCAACAATTTTACAAAGGGGAAAATGCAGTTCTGGCAAACAGGGAGATATTTAATCTTCTCTGAGCCAGGAGAGTGTCCTTTTCCCCTGTGACATGCCCCGGACAGGCTGCTCAGAGGGGGCAGCTGTGGAGCACGGGGAGGACGGGACAGGACCTGCAGCGGGTGAGGAGGAGCTGCAGGGCTGGGGGAGCTTCCCAGGACAACCCCACGGGCTGGGCTTTGAGTGACGCTCCAAATAACGGCTGGGATTTTTTGTGAATTCCTAAATTACTGCTTCCGGCTGGTTGTTTCACACCCGCATTCCTAGCGGATATTTTAGCTATTGAAAAGACCAGTGCTGGTGCCTTTCTTTAGAGATTAGCTTTTCCCAAAATAGAGAGTTACTTGGCTCTGGGCAGCCTTTCTGCAGGCAGTTGGAGGGTACCCTCTAACAGGTATTTTTACTTTTTTAACAACTGCCAAGCTGCACTAGTGTGAATTTTCCTCCCTTTAATTTGAAGTCAGGCTTCTTTTGAAAAGGACATAAAAATCCTTCCAAGTGTCGTAAATGATCCACTTTCAAAGGTGGATGACAAGTAGCTCGACTCCTCTTCGGTTTTATTATTTGTGTTACAGAATTTTACAGATTTATTTTTTACTCTTGGTACCACACAAACTTGCATACTGTTCATACGCTTGAAAGTTAGTTGTGGTTTTCTGTTATGTTTGGGGTTTGGGTTGTGTTTTTTTTTTTAACCTCTCTATTGCAGTGATGGAGAAGCATGAAAAGTGTCTGTAGCCCCAGACGTGCTTCAGCCGACCCCGCCACCTCGGGCTGCCACCTCCTGCTCCCCGGGGACAACTGCTGCTGGACCAGACGACGCAGCCATCGGCCCGTGCTCCCCACACACCTCCTTGGGGAGTTTTATCCCGGGGCAGGGGGGGGAAATAAGTGGATTAGTGTAGATGGAAGAGATCACAGGGAAACTTTAAAATAGTATTAACCACCCAAGGCAATAGTTCTTACGCCAGATAACAGCCAAATTCTTAATTCTCTAGGGAAACTTCTCATAATTAGTTCTGTGTAACAAACAAACAGCTTGCGTGGCTGTGAGCATTTCACTAAAGGCTTGTTAGGATTCTATGGTAGTAGCTGTGATGCTTTTTTTTAAAATGAAAATATTTGAAAAAAGTAAAAATCTGAGTCTTACAGACTCGGTACGAAACGGGCTCTTCAAGCGCAACTGCTGGTGGTTTGTCTACAGCTGCGTTTGAAGCTCTTGCCATCAACTAGAGCAAGAAACTGAAGATCTTAAGTGTGATTTGAATAATTTTAAAACTATACAAAGAAAAGTAATAGCACATTTCTTCAAGTATTTAAAAGCTGGGAAAACTAGATAATGTCTCCAGCAAAATAACCCGTCACAAATGAGGTAGTTTAAGGAGAAAGGAGGGGTGGAAGTGGTGTATTTTTGCAGTGGGTTTGTGAAGTTGCTGTTGCAAAGAGTCGGGTGGAGAGGGAAAGGGGGAAGCACCAGCGTAGGCTTGGGTGCTCTGCAGAAATATTTTGGAAGAGCAAAGTTTCCTTTGGATAAATTCTGTGCTGGTGGTGTGAAACAGCCTCTCGTATGATATGGGTGCGTCCTTCAGATCCTTCATGTCAAATCAGACAGCACTACACTGTGAAAATCACCCTTAAATCCGGCCTCGGCACCCACATGACGATGCTGAAACGCGATGTCGAGCTGCACAGAAGTGAAGGCTGCACGACCATCAGGCGTTCAACGGGCTCCTCTCGCAGCCGACACCGGGGCAGTTCATCCTCCACCACTCACAGAAGTTTTGGTCTTGGCTGCAAACTGTAATATTTGGCTTAGTGTCGTGGGAGATTTCCTCAGGGGAGGGGTTCTGTGTCTGTCGACATCTGCTGGGGGAGATAATACTTCTGTCTGTAGCGAATGTACCACTGTAATGCTAGTTGTTAAGCCCTGCAAGGAATGCACTTTCTGCCAGAGGATTCACTGGGTTTCACTCTGGAAACGAGCTGACTCAGCAGCTCCATCTGTAACCTCTTGATCTTTCTAGCCCATACCTCTCCCCAGTCAATAACAGTCCTGTTGATGTCCTAGTAAGTGGTGTTCAGGACAAAATGGGGAAAACTAGCAATTAATGCTTTGTTTTAAGTAGAGTTTCAAACCTCAAGCCAAGAGAGGTACACCTCCGTGCTCTGAAGTGCCGGGTAGAGGAGGCACAGAATGTCTTATTCTGGCACTGACCTGTCTGTGATGGAGCTCCCTGATAATCTCTTACACTGATGTTCATGAGTCGTCTCTAACCTTTTATTTTAGATTTGTTTAAGGGCATTTATTGTAGGTGCACTGGAGCGACTGAGGAAAAGAACCGGAAACGTCACAGTCAAAGATCCAGTGGCCAGTATCTATAGGAGGCATTGACTTGAATCTTCTCCTCAAGTCGTTCATGGACTGCAGGGCAAAGGGTTTGAAACTGCTGCTCTGAGAGAATACCTGTTCCCTTAGAGCTCCCCTCAGTTTGCTGAGGGGCTGTGGTGTCTGTGGAGGAGCTCAGTTCCACACACGTTGCCGTACAGCTCTCTGAAAAGAGCAGATATTTCTGTTAACTCTTCCAAGCACACCCTTGCTGTAGTTTCATCCCTCTCGGAAGCCAGTGGGAGGCTGGGGGGTGCTCCTGCTGCAGCCAGCCCGGTGGAAGAGCGCGCTGCTGGCGGAGGAGGCAGCCCTCCACCTTCCTCTCACCCCGCCGGGGGCTCCTCTGCCTCGCATCCGAGACCCCAGTGAGGACACAGTGAGTTGGTTCGGCTGGATGATGTGGCACAACGCTGAGCTCAGTGAAAACCAACACCTGACGGGGCAAAAATTCTGGTTTCTCATACTCAAAATGGGGGATAAGATTATTTTGTTTAATTAGGTTCATCTACAGCCATCTACAACTTGCATATGTAGGGTTTAAGTAGTCTTGAGTCTCTGTCAAAACATGCGTACGGTTTGACAGTGTCCTTCAAATACAGTGAGGCATCCTGTCAATCTGGTAGAGTAGTTGGTGGATGTTCTGAAGGGCCAGATAACCTACGTGTGACTGGATTAGTACATACAAAATCCATGCCATCAGTTCCTCTAATCATAGAATCACAGAATGGTTGGAGTTGGGAGGGAACTTAAAGATCATCCAGTTCCAACCCCCTGCCCTGGGCAGGGACACCTCCCACCAGACCAGGTTCACACACACTTCTAGGTAGCTGGTTTTAATTGGTAAAAATAGAATTGTAGTTTGAAACTTAAACTTTCATGAAGCTGATGAGCTATTTGTGCATTTTCTATTGACAAAAGAAGCACAGAATTGCATTCCTCACTTCGGAAACCTTTCTAAATAGTCCTGATGTCACCTGCAGAATGCTAAAGGATGCTTCTACGTCTTTCTTCTCAGGCAGTTCTGCTGCCCTTCAACCCTGGGAACCTCAGTCTCCCTTTGTACTCGTACCTCTTAGTTATTTATTTTAGAAGTACATATTCCTGTATGGCAGAGCTGTTTGTAGCAGCTGGGTTTGGTGTGGTTGTAATTCTCATACACAACATCCGATTGACACACAACATCTTGGCTGTGCTATTTGTAATTTTTATCCATGTAGTTCTTGTTAACCAAATTGAATCAATCATTATAAAGGTAGCACAGAGAGGATTAAATACAGCTTTAGAACTCCACATTTTATACTCCTGCTATAAGCCAAAAGAAGTAATTGTCTTAGCACTGAGGAGTGAATTTTACCATCATTTTGAAACCCGGGCTGTGCTCTCCTGCCTTCCCACGATGAGTCACAGAAACTGCCTCTGTCCTGCCCCCCTGGAGAGGTCCGGGTCCCTGCAGAGGATCCAGTAAACCAGGAAAAAGGGAATGGGAGCAGAGTAATTCCCGCAGCATTATCAGTGCTCACATTTTGGATGTTTGCCTTCTCTGTGCAGGACTAGGAACTCAAAATAGTTTGCCTTTTAACCTCTGTTAAGCTCCCAGTTTGACCAGACCAGAGCCGTCAGCAATAGTTCCCAATCCCTCCCTCCCTCCTGGGGCTGACAGAGCAGTTGTGGGGTGAGAGTGGGGCTGAGGGTTGAGGACAGGGAGGGACATTTTGGGTCCCACGGAAGGTCTCCCTGGCTTGGGCTCTTGGTAGTAACCAAGAGCAGTCTGTAGGGAAAACTGGGAGTAATGGAAAAGTAATAATTTTAATTATAGCAAGATCCTCACGTTCTTTTGAATTACTTAATGTGCTACAGCAGCTGTTTCGTTTTACACTTCAAAGTTCAATCTCGCTCAGAAAAATTCCTCAAGGTGTCTACTTGGAAAACACTTCGAGGAAAAAATAAGTGGATAAATATATGGTGTTCCTGTATCTTCTGGGTTCTCCTTGTGTTCCAGCAGAAGTTCAGCCCAAACCCTTCCCTTCGCCGTACCCAAGTCCAAGTCTAGCGTCGTTTCTTTGTTCACCTTAACCACTGGGCTCTGTGTTTGTGGTGAAACCGCCGGCAGTAGGAGCCTGTTTAAAGAACCTGGGGTTAGAAGCGTCTTCCTGCTGGAAGCGTGTGCTCTGTTCAGGGGGTACCTGGCCTTCAAGCATGGAGAAGGGTTGCAAGGCTGCTTCCTTCCGAAATGAGGGGGAGGAATCACATCATGTCCCTTAAACATTCCTAATATTCCTGATTTGAGGGGAGTTTCCATTGCGAGTCTGGGCTGGTTTGTGGGGTTTCTTGAACAGACTTCACAGGAGCTTTGTCCCCTTCTGTCCATCTCGGAGACAAGGACTGGACAGTTAAGACCCTTCCTGGTAATTTCTGCTCCAGGTACAGCAGATCCGGAAGGTGAAGAAGGAACCATTTGGTCCCTGGTAAAATTCTGGGAAGTTAAATTCCTGGATTTTTTCCGTCCTGCATTTTGCATCTGAGGCTTGTGGGCTAATTCATCTACAAACCTGCACTGCCTAAAAGCATCAGATTAAAAACCTAATTGTGAACTGGTCAGTGGTTATCTATGGATTTGTGAGGAGAAAAGGATTTTTTGGGAGAAAATTTGGCTTTTCTCATCAAAACAATTATACTTTGGGAGTTGTTTTTTGGTAGTTGCCATCAGAACCCTTCCTTGTTTGTTCTGTCGGGGTAAATGGGCCAGTGTTAGCCCACTGGGACTTCAGCATCTGGTAAATTATGGGGGGTTTGTTGTGGGGCTGGGGGGGCTTTTTTTGCTGCATTAAATTGTTCCTGTTGGAGCCAGAAGATGGACAGATGAAATACTCTCTTAACATCAGAAAACAATTGTTGAAATGGAATAGTGTGAACGGAATAGTTTGTGAATGGTGGGCATTAGATGGTCACAGGCTGAGCAGCAATATTAATATTTAATTACTCTATAAATCTAGAATTTAGCTAGGAACTGGATAGGAAGATCTAATAATGGTTTATGGTGATGTCATCATTACGATATTAATGCTGGTAACCAAGTACATTGAGTATGTGTTTAAATTTTTTAAGCAACTTCTGTGCTACCTAACTTGTCTTTGCTCTTTAATAAAAAGTCTGGGGGAAAGGGTTTCTTAAACTTCAATAATAGTAAACTTAAGGTTATATCACAGTTCAAATTTATGGACAGGCTGTAATAAACAAGTTCTGTAAGTCGCTATGGGAATTTTTCTGTTAAAATGCAAGATGTGGGTTGGATTGCCTTTTTTTTTTCTTTAATGTGTGAAAGTTCGGTGTGTTTTTGAAACTCATCCCACTTGGGAATCTTTGAAGGTGGTGCCTTTTTTTTTTTTTAAGTTTTCTTATGTAGATAGTAAATAAAACTTTCAACTTTTAGAGCCAAAATGGAACACTCTGAAACTCTTCAGTTGATCTCTAAGACAAAGTACTGTCTGAAGGATCAAAGACAAATTTCTTCACAAAAATCATTTCAATTTCTTCCTGGTTTTTAAATTTACTGTTTAAAAGGCTAGTGAAAGTAAATAGCTGAAATTGCCTACAGTAGTTTTTCTCTGGAGATGTTATTTCACAGACTTTTCTTTATAGATTGGTAACCGATCTTCATGAACACGAAGTTATAAAGTTAAGCCTTTAACATTGTGTTTTCTTCTTTGTTTTAACAGCTCAAAGGGAAGAGAGAAAACACGAAGATAGAGCAGAGCCTATGGCAGCATCGAAGAAGGTTGTTGCGTCTATAATGGAGAAACAGACATCTTCTCTCACTAAAACTCTTCCTTCAAAGAAGGCCCCGTCCTTCTCTGGCACACCACTACCTAAGCAACCACTTAAACCTTCTGCAGCAAGTTTCAAAGGTGTAATTCCCAAGAAACCTTGGCCTTCATCAGGCAGTGTTCCTTCCAAACAGTCGTCTCTCTCTCATGGCTCTTCAGTTGCCAAAAAACCAGTTCCATCTTCCAGCTTGGGTGGAGGACTCAAAAAGCCTTCACTGTCTTCCATTTCCACCGCATCGGGAAGTAGTCAAGCCAAAGCATCGGCTGGTCCTGTCCAGTCACAGCCCAACTCTCAGATTCGGCAAAATATTCGACGGTCCCTAAAAGAAATTTTGTGGAAAAGGTGGGAATTGAAAGCACTTATTTTATATAGGAAGCTACAACTAGACATACATGATCAGCCTGCAGAGTCTTGTTTGCTTGATAAAGGGTATCGAGGGACTGAATTTATGCTACAAATTACTACAAGTAAAATTGGCATTTTAGGTTTATATTTTTTAAAAAAAATAACATCCTGATATAAAATAATTTTGCATGTGGAAAAGCCTTTAAAAAAACCAAAACAACCTCACCTTTTATATTGAGGCAATTGCAGTTGGAGAATTAAATTACAGCATGGAAGCTTTTATAATGCAGGTGCTGTGCTGCTGTAAAACCTGGCAATGGCAGCGTTTGGAGATGCAGAGGGTGTAGGGAACACACTATAGGAAATAGCAGTGTGAAAAGTTAAAGGTTTAGTGGAGATTCCTTCCCCTCCCAACGTAACAGTCTACAAGAACAAACCCTGGTCAGTGCACAAATGTGTCACTTAGGAAAGAAAATAAATAAATAAACCCTAAGCCAAACAAATAGAAGCCAATTGTCTCACAAGGATTAGAGCTAACGCCAGCCATCTGGACAGAGTACAGAGCTCTGCGTTCTGCTGGTGTCTCTAGAATGCTTTTCACGGTGGGAAATGTGGGACTAAAACTCAAGAGCTTGGGCTCCTCGTGGTGTTCAGGGCAGAGAAGCTCCTGAGTTCAGAGCAGGAGTGGGTGTAGAGGCTGATGGCCGCTCACAAGGGCTGTCTCTGTGGCCCCATGACCAGCACTGCCAGGTTGCCACAGCTCAGCTCAAGGTGCCGAGATAGACTTTGCCTTTGAGGTGTCACCTAAAGGAGTCTTGAGCCATCACTGGGTGAGGAGGAGCCCAGGTCACCCCCTTCCTCTGAAAAGTTAGTTTTTATGAATGGTGCCTGAAGATTGATGCCAAACACAAATGCTCATGCCCTCTCTTGTTTTTAACAGAGTCAATGATAGCGATGATCTGGTCATGACAGAGAGTGAAGTAGGGAAAATAGCGCTCAATATTGAAAAGGAGATGTTTAATTTATTTCAAGTTACGGACAACAGATACAAGAGTAAATACCGGAGCATCATGTTCAATCTCAAGGACCCCAAAAACCAGGTTTGGAATTTCCTTAAACACTAAACATATACTGAAATATACTTTTGGGGTTTAATGATATGTCAAACTCTGTCCTCAAGATCAAGAGTTTCAAGATGGAGACTTATGGAGCCCAGGTCAGCCCCTTCCTCTGAAAAGTTAGTTTTTATGAATGGTGCCTGAAGATTGATGCCAAACACAAATGCTCATGCCCTCTCTTGTTTTTAACAGAGTCAATGATAGCGATGATCTGGTCATGACAGAGAGTGAAGTAGGGAAAATAGCGCTCAATATTGAAAAGGAGATGTTTAATTTATTTCAAGTTACGGACAACAGATACAAGAGTAAATACCGGAGCATCATGTTCAATCTCAAGGACCCCAAAAACCAGGTTTGGAATTTCCTTAAACACTAAATATATACTGAAATATACTTTTGGGGTTTAATGATATGTCAAACTCTGTCCTCAAGATCAAGAGTTTCAAGATGGAGACTTATGAATTATACTATAAAAAAATTATAAAGCCATTCACATATTTAAAAAAAACATTTTATCCAGAAGGAATTCAAAGTCTGCTGTAGTTGGTCATGTGTATCTATTACGTTTGGGTATTTATTTACAGAATGGCTTTCTTAAAATAAGCACAGACTTTAATAAATTTCTCCTCTTGTGACCTTCTGTAATATGTATTGGGTGCTACCTGTGTAGATGGTCGTATTTATGCTTTAAAAGGGAAAAAAAACAGATGCTGGTGCAGACAAAAGTATCCACTGCAGAAGACTTGAAACTACTTTTTTAAAATTTAATTTCTAGAATAGATCTGCAACAGGAAAGCGGCCGCTCAACTTCTGACATTCCTGTTGAGTTATAGCAATAGATATTGATGATAATGAGGAAAACTCATGCTTGGTGTTTGTTTCATCCTGATTTTCTGGTTGTTGCACCTTTGCAAACTTGCTTATGAGTAGCCGGTATTTTTAATAGATAATTAAGAAACTGGAACAGGCTTTTCCTGTTCAGTGCTGCAAACCTTGTTAGGCACCCTGGTCGGTTCTCCTCAGCATGACAGTAAAGTCTGGTTTGTTTTCAGGGACTCTTTCATCGTGTCCTCCGTGAGGAAATCTCACTGTCCAAACTAGTGCGAATGAAACCAGAAGAACTTCTATCTAAAGAGCTCTCTGTATGGAAAGAGAAACCAGCTAAAGCAGTAAGTAACAGAGTTTTCCCTTATGTCCTTAGTTATGAATTAAGAATGAGTTTGCCAACCCTTACCACCATTAATGCACCATTTTATTCCTAATGAAGTACTATTTTTCCCTTATGTTCTTAGTTATGAATTAAAAGTGAGTTAGCCAACCCTTACCACCTATGTTATGTCAATGCACCATTTTATTCCTAATGAAGTACTGCTAATGTTCAGTTTCAATATACCTGTTTTCTACAACCAGCCAAATGATACCAAAGCACAGAATAAAATTATGAAATAAATATGTGGACTTTTTACCAAAATGGTTTGGTTTCTTCCAGGTGATAGAGTCAAGAAGCAAATCTCATGAAATCAAGAAGACGGCTGTAAAACGGGAGCATGTGTCAGTTGTAAATATGGAAGATTCTCCGCCAGTGTCTGATTCTGATGTAAGTGTTGGCTCGTGCTTCAGCACAAAAGCATTGAGGGAGATAAACAGCAAATAGGGCCTCAAATTTTTCACCAGAAATATTGAGAACTCTGTCTGATACGATATGCTTTAACCAAGGCTTTAATTTTGTTTTTCTTAAAAAAAAACAAAACCTGAATTAATGTATTCCAAAGTATTTTTTTATGGTTGAAATTAATCATCAGCTGGAACATTTTTTGTGTTTATTCCCTTTTAGGAGCAGCAAGAGTCAGCCCGAACTGCACCAAATTCAAACAGTGCTCCTGCTCTAGATGTTTTTAGCAGTATGTTGAAGGATACAACAAGTCAACACCGAGCCCACCTTTTTGACCTGAACTGCAAAATCTGTACAGGTATCTACAGCACTGATGTTTTGCAAAGTAAAAGAATTGTTATGTAAAGAGTGTTATTTATTTGTTTTTCTCTAAGGTGTTTCATTGTTAAATAGTAATCAACAGCTTTTGAAATACATTTATAGGTCAGATTTCATCGTTGGAAGATGAAGTCCCAGCTAAGAAGATGAAATCATCAGCTCCAGTTAAAAAGGTGGAATCAAAATCAAAACCTGAAGTTCAGCCCAAGTATGAAAGTTCTGCCCCAGCAGCAGAGCCCCCCAAAGAGGCCGTCTCCGAAAGCGTGATGGAAACCGAACCAGGACCCGTGGCAGAAACAGTTTCTCAGCCAAGTGTTGAAAGGACTTACATTCCTACAACCCAGAGCCACAACAACACAGATTCTTCTGTACCCGAAGAGGCTTCTGCTTTCCCAGCCTCTTGTGCTGGGGCAGTTGTCACCACCGTCACGGTTTCTGGCAGAGACCCCAGGACAGCGATGAGCAGCTCCTCTGCTGTCACGACGCCAGCCCTGCGTTCTGCTCCTGCAGCTGACAAAGTCTCAACAGGGGAAACAAAGCAGGAAACTGCAAAACCGGTTATGACTGTCCCCAAATCAATATTAACAAAACCCTCATCCTCGCCAGACCCGAGATACTTGGCGGTTCATCATTCACCCAACATCAAGTGCGTATATTTAATAGTAAGCCAAGCTACTGACCCATTAACGTGGTTATCTTCAAAGTCCCACGTGTCCCACATCCCTTTCCCCAGTCAAAAGGCACGTTTGACTTTAAAGCTCAGGTAGCCTGGTTCACATTTTTAATTTACCATCTCATTTGCCTTCTGTAGTTGGAAGATTTTCAGAGCATCAGTGTATGTTGATAGCAAAGATCCTACAATGTGTTTCAGCAGATAAATAAGACTTGAAGGTGTTGTGCAGACTTAGAAATCTGCAAGGACATGTATATCTAGAAATCTATCTAGAAACCAGAGATGCTTTAAAGGCATTTCCAGGTTTTAATCCCACATTAAAATACTGTTAGATCTGCACTTAGGAATATGAATTAAAATTAACCGGTTGATCTGCTGGAAAGGAAGTGGATTTCTTTCATATTCTGAGTATATACAGTATTAAAAGTCAATATTCCAAAGTACATCCTTACGAAAATGCAGTTAAAAGATTTTTGTTCATAGCATATTCTTTTACTTGAGAATCTTTTTCAGATGCATATTGTTGACTCAATTAGTGTGAAATATATAATTATATTATAGACTCAGGATCACAACAGTTATAAAACTGAATTTTATAGAAGTCCTATATTTTGGCATCTTTTTGCCTGTCTGCAGCTACAAGTTTAGTTTCTGCTACCCCTTGCATTTTTTACTAACACCAAGTTAATGGAAAACATTAACAAAGCATTATTAAAAATTCAGTTATTTGTTTGAAATGAAGTATTTTTTTAATAGAAGGAGGGAAGAAAAGAAAAAGGGGCTGTTCTTGTTTATGTCCTGTAACCTTTCCATTTTGGCTTTGTTTTGCAGCGTTGCGGAGCCGCGCTCACCTCAAGACAGCGATACCTCCCTCTTCCTCTCTCGCCTCAACACCATTTGGAAAGGATTTATTAACATGCAAAGCGTGGCCAAATTTGTCACTAAAGCATATCCTGTCTCCGGGTGCTTTGATTATCTTAGTGAGGTTAGAACTTGACACGTTCCTGGGTTTAGAATCAATCTCTGCTGCAGGTCCTGTTGCTAGAAAGGCTGGGAATAACTGTATAAGTGGTAATGGCACCCCTTTAGTGATAGGAAAAGTAGCTCAAGAAAACAACAACAAAAAAGCCTTCTAAAAATTCCTCACAAATTTGTGAGGAATTTTCATGTCTTTAAATGTCTATGCACATTAGGAACTGACATACCTTTATTTCAGCTTCAGTTTTGCCAGTTTTAGAGCCAGTATTTTAAAGCAGATCTGTGTGATCTGTGATCTGTTACAAATATTTTCTTGAAAATATCATCCTTTATACTAATTTTCATTTTTGGAAGTTTTAGAGCCAGTATTTTAAAGCAGATGATGTCTTGTTCAGTTCTCTAACCAGATGGGTCACTGGTGTGATCTGTTACAAAAGTTTTATTGAAAATATCATCCTTTATACTAATTTTCAAATAAAACCAGTTGGATGATATTCTGGGAGGGTGATATTCTGGGTAGTTTACAGATTTATGCTAAAACATAAGCTTTTCTTTCTCTCTTTTCTCTGACAAAGTGCATTTTATGTGACTGTTAGGAAGTTTCACACACAAGTGTGTTGTCTTAGGACTTTTATTAGCAGGGTTGGTGGTTGGCATTGCTTTTGCTGAGATGGATTTCACTGTGCTCTCAGAGGAAGCTGGCTAAAATTCACAGGGCGTGGAGTCACGAGGGCAGCATTTCCTCAGAAACTGAAAGTGTGGAGAAAATCTGCATTTCAAATAGCAGCTTCCCTATAAAAGCAAAGCAAATAATGAGCATTTGCAACTATTAAGATGTTTTGCTGCCAGCCTTGTTTTGGGAATGCTTTTTCTCTTTCATATATACTGTTAGCCTTGTGGTAACACGCCGTAATTAAACACCCCAAAATTTAGAAATAAGCCTGTCTGAAGTTAGAAAAGTATTTATAAAAGTTTCCTAAAATATAGTAGTGCATTACCCATTAAGCTGCTGGGATGGGGCAACCTGCACTGCTTTTTACTCGTTAGTCTCGTTTGGTTTTTCTCACCCTGCCCTGTAATACTTCTTGTTTAGGATTTACCAGATACAATTCATATTGGTGGGAGGATCTCACCGAAGACAGTCTGGGATTATGTTGGCAAACTCAAATCGTCGCTTTCTAAGGTATACACTTCAAATCCTTTGCAAAACCCAGAAGAAAAATACAGCAATATAAAATGTCAGCTTTTTATATTCTACATTAGTAAACAGCAAATGCTGACATAGGTCACACCTGGAAAACTACCAACACCCCTTTGAAATTTTTGATTCATTGAAGAAACATGTTTATTGAGCTGCAGATCCTCTTGATCGCTCTCTCCTGCAGTTAAATCGTCGTACTATTCGTTCATTTTTAATGATTGAATATAAATAATCTATTTATTCAGTACTGAAGATTGAAATTCAAATTTTAAAGGAACTTATCATTAAGTGTATGTAGTATATTTTAAAAACACTTCAGAAATGAAAAGAATCATGCACGGTATCCAGATATAGTTATGAAACTAAGAATTTTCCATTTCTCTCATATTAATTTGAGCTCCAAGATGTTTAGTTTGATGTGAGATACACGAGTAATTTGTGTCCTTGAAAACGACAAGCCTAATTTGGTTTTAATATTACCAACTGAACAGCAGTTCTCTCTTAAAGTGAGAGTATTGCCTTGAAAACAGTTGGAGTGATAAATGTACGATTTATTTTTACCCCTGGAATTTGCCCTTTACCGTTTGATTTGCTGGTGTGTTGCAGGTTGAATTTTTCCACTTTGCTTTTGTATTTCAGGAATTGTGTTTGATTCGTTTCCATCCTGCAACAGAAGAAGAAGAAGTTGCCTATATCTCTCTCTACTCCTATTTTAGCAGTCGTGGTCGTTTTGGTGTTGTAGCTAATAACAACAGACATGTCAAGGATCTCTACCTGATCCCCCTGAGTTCTAAGGACCCAATTCCTTCCAAACTCTTGCCCTTTGAGGGACCAGGTAAGCACAAAACAGGGGAGGTTAAATACTAGGTAAAAATCACAAAACAAAAGTCAATCAGAGACAAGTTGTTGTTGAATGTTCAATGTAAGCGTTATTAAATTTTATCTTATAGAAACCCAATTTTAAAGTATGTAAATAGGAAAAAAAAATGGAAATCCAAGGTAAATCAAGAGAAAATTGTCTGAAATTTACATAACCCTTTCCAACAAGATGCTTATATGCTGTTAGGAAAATGAGGTTAACCTGTAAAATTAAGTAAGTGGAACTATATTGAAAAAAGGCAGCAAACCACCCCCCCAATCTTCAGCGACCCATAAATCCACCAAACCTGGGCTCTTACAAGCCATTCACCATCGCTTAAATCAAGCAGGAGACTTAGCCCACAGAGGAGACAAGAAATCCATGAAGACAAAGGTAATTCTCATTAGTGGTTTCACTGAACTGTTGTTGTCTCACGCCGAGTGTTAATCCTCACCTGCAACACGGTGCACAGGGCTTGGAAGTGTCTTGTTCCAGGTGGTGCAAACTCGAGCCAAATCACTGACTTCTGAGAACTGGATTGTTTAGGGGGAAGAGGATCCACGTTTCTTAAAGTTAGCAGGTGGCAGGCAGTAGTTGGTGTAGGCAGGTTGTGTTATAGTCTTCGATTTTTAGATAGAATTACCAGTGCTAATGTTTGGCTTGAGTTTTCTCTATGTTTGTGCGTTGAACATGGTGGCAGAAGAACTGAGAATAAATCCAGCCACAAAACACCCTTCTGTTGCAAAATTTGAAGTCATCTTCATCTGAGGATGGAGGAGGTGCCTATGCATAGTTTCCAAATAAGTGTCT
Organism: Calidris pugnax; assembly: GCF_001431845.1. Classification (NCBI taxonomy): domain Eukaryota; kingdom Metazoa; phylum Chordata; class Aves; order Charadriiformes; family Scolopacidae; genus Calidris; species Calidris pugnax. Next base: position 3,092,162 of record NW_015090780.1, read on the forward strand.
GGGATTTGATATTATTGTGCCCTGAAGAACTGCAGGTCACAATGAAGGCAGTACTTCATTGTCAGATTGAAAACATGACACGGTAGGTATGAAACAGCAACCGTGGCAGGAGCTGAGCTTTCTGAGAAGCTGATTTGTCCTCTACATCTCAAGTACCAGTTTAGGACTAAACTCAATAAAGCATTCTCAGAGTTATATGCAGGAGCAGCAGTGCCTGGGACAGGTTTTCATGTGTGGCATTATGAGTTCAACAGCTGGTACATTGTCAGTTAAATTCTCTCCCTTCCTCCCTGAGATGGCAAAGGGCACTTCTATATGCAGGAGTTCAATTCTCTCCCCTTCCTCCCTGAGATGGCAAAGGGCACTTGCTCTGCGTCCTCAGGATAGATATGTCTCATGCAGGCCAAGTCTGTCCCATTTTGTAGCCCAAAAACGAAAACATGAAGTACAAAACACTTGGCACAGGGATGTGAGCAAAGAGTCTTAACTCATGGAGTAGTTCTTCCAGCCAGAACAGAAGAAATACCCCTCTTTGTGGACAGTAATGCAAGAGGGGGGTTGGCCGCACACTGGGCTGTACCTGTCTGCAGTTTCTTGTTGTAAATAACCAGTAAATAACCTGCTTTAGGGAGGCACTTACCAAATTGTTGCCTCGCATCCTCAGGCGAGATGTCTCATGCAGGCCAAGTCTGTCCCATTTTGTAGCCCAAAAACGAAAACATGAAGTACAAAACACTTGGCACAGGGATGTGAGCAAAGAGTCTTAACTCATGGAGTAGTTCTTCCAGCCAGAACAGAAGAAATACCCCTCTTTGTGGACAGTAATGCAAGAGGGGGGTTGGCCGCACACTGGGCTGTACCTGTCTGCAGTTTCTTGTTGTAAATAACCAGTAAATAACCTGCTTTAGGGAGGCACTTACCAAATTGTTGCCTCGTTTTACTCCTGCATAAATCCCAGCTTTCCTTTTCACACTTTCCTTAACTTTTCCATTCTAGATTTCATTAGATTGGAGGGTTGGCAGAGGTAGACAAACTGTTGTGTATTGGTAGGGAAATTTGTAGTGTCAGCCTAGTTTTGTTGAGTTTAAATTGCGCAAACTCCGTTGTGTATTGGTAGGGAAATTTGTAATGTCAGCCTAGTTTTGTTGAGTTTAAATTGCAAAGGTTTTCCAAAACTGGAAGGGAATTCCTCAGAAGAAATATAGGCGTCAGTTGCAGGTGGTGTTCATGGAGGCAAATTTTATAAGTGAGGTTTTTAAATTGAAATATATATTTGTAGGCAAAGTGAGTTACAGGATAGGGATAGGAACAAGGTACCAGAGGCTAAGATGTAGGCCAGGATGTAACAGCTTCAGAGAAGACCCACTTCAGGTTTTTAGATTGAAATACGTATTTATAGGCAAAGTGGGTTACAGGATAGTGATAGAAACAAGGTACCAGAGGCCATAGGATGTAACAGCTTCAGAGAAGACCCACTTCTACCTGACTTCTGCCATCAATTCACTCTTCTCAGAAGCTTCTGTAGCAGCCTTTTTACCTCAGGGTTGTGCTGTGTCGCGTTCGTGTTTTAAAACCCTATCCATTATGGGGTGGCACAAACATCAGGTAAGCTGCTTTCTGGTTGTGCGTATGTATTAAAGCCGCAGCGTAAAAGACATGTAATCGGTACTTTTTAATGCCATCTGATGGAATTTACTGCTTTTCCTTTCTTTCACAATCAATAAAAATATTTTGTGGAAAGTGGTCATTGTCTCCTTAAATTTGATCGTGTACCTTCAAGCAGAGGTTAGCAAGGACTCCAAAAGGGTTATGCTCCAAGGAGCTGCAGGTGATTTGATAAATAGGAGTGGAGGGGGGAGGAGGGAGAGGATGACAAACCTGTGGCTCTGGAAATCCTAGTTAGAGGATATCCCAGCTGTATCCCCCAGTTCCCTCAGGCACCTATGGATTAGGAATTCCTCCTGTTCTCTGATGGACTGGATGTGGAACACAACTGAGGACTTCTGAACGCTAGATCTACAAAAAGCTTGTCATGGGTGATACAAAACCAGAGGAGAGCGGAAGGTTATCCACGTTTATACTGATCTCAGTCATTTTGTGCCAGATTTTCTGTATCAGTGGGCTCTTCTGCATTGTCCTTGTGCAATGGTTCACTGTGTGTGAATTTACTTGTCTGTTCCACATACACACGTTATTTAGCACTTTCATCTGTAGATCTCAAAGTGCTTCTTAAAAAAACCAGGATAATCAGACTTTATTACCAATAGAAAGTGATTTACTGAGGGATTTAGTGGCGATGTTGGGAATGTAACAAGAAGTTAATTTTAATATAACAGCCATATATCAGCAAAGGATTCCACAAAGGTTGATCTATCTCTTTTGGTGGTTTCCAGTAGGTAGTGTGGGGTTTTGTTCTTAAAGTATGAAGGCATGAAATCTTCTCATGCTGTTTAAAATGCTTTTAGAAATGGCAAGAAATGAACTAACAGTACTCCGAATGGAGTTGGGTGTCTTCATCTCAGCAGATACCACAATGAAAAGCAGCAGTGGTAGAAGAACACAGGTTACAAACCTGATTTTCTGTATCAACCAGTCCCATTCAGCAAATGTACCTCGACGTGCAGCTGTGCTGTGATGCTGGAAGTGAGCTATAGCCCAGAGTTAAGGGTGCACAGATTTGGTGATAGTTGTTAATTGTTCTCATGATTAATTGGGACAAATACTAAAATGGCAGTGATAAAATTTAAGGAATATCTTGTAGTGGTCTCTGCAGTTTAAAAATGTACACCATGGGTATGTGTAGTCCATTCCCATGGGTTTGTCATCAATGTACACAAATTATGCATTTATCTTTCACAGATAACTTCTTACCAGCTGATGGTAGGGAAAGATGTGGCCATTGTATGCATAAATATGGTAAAACTGATTTAATGGAAAAATGCATTTAAGGGTAAGAAAACCAAATATTCCTCCAGTACTAATATTTAGTGTATCCTGTTTTAATGGCTTTAGCTACAGGATGTAACTCAATAAAACCAGCACGTGGACTTCAAATACATAATAGGGACAATAACTATTTTATAAATCATTTAGCACTGAAAGCCACCGACCCTGCAGCGCAGCCTGCAGCGCTCTTAAAGCTCTCGTTGGGAAAGGCAGTCACTGAGCAGTGCTTGGGGACGGCAGCCAACATTGTCCTTATTACCCAAAATCAGGCATTTAACCTATTTATGGATATTGGGATGGGACTGGCCCTGGAGGTGCTGGTCCAGTTTCCAGTCAGAAGGCGCATTTAGCTTTGATCACTTTGAGTGGATGTAGAAGGCAGGTTAGGCATAACTCCTAATAGTCCTGTAAAATTACTGTGTAACATTTTAATGGGTTTATATGATGACTAAACTCTGAACAGATATAATTAATGTTACTACTTTACTACTGGAATTATTTTCTTGAAAGTATATTAAAATTTTATCCTTTTTTTTTTCTTTAATTAGTGCCTTGATCTCTGGATCCAAACCTGATTTTTCAGTAATTGCTGTTTCTTAGGTATTCTGTCTGATGGATTCTTGAAACCTGTTCATTTCAATTATTCAGTGTTTATATTAAAATTTTATCCTTTTTTTTTTCTTTAATTAGTGCCTTGATCTCTGTTTCTTACAGGGATCCAAACCTGATTTTTCAATAATTGCTGTTTCTTAGGTATTCTGTCTGATGGATTCTTGAAACCTGTTCATTTCAATTATTCAGTGTTTGAGATTCATTGTGACTAATTGCAGAAAAGTAGATAATCACAACTTTAACAACAGGCAACCAGCAAATGCCCACGAGGAGATGCTGGACGAGCACCAGTTGGTGAGGGACTCTGCACTGGTCAGCACCGACCAAACGTGGAGTCAGAAACAAAAATATAAAGCAAATTCACACACAGTGGACCGTTTCTGACAAATGACTATTTTGACTGTAAATTGTGAATGTTTTTTTTCCTAGTTAAGTTGTCTTCCTTTTGACCTGTGCCTTGATCTCGTCTATTAATATAATTTCATTGAAAGTAGCAAATTATTGTGAACAGAATTGCTATAATTGCTTTTAGGCTGTGGGGTTGGGTTTTTTTTTGTTGCTGTCAAAACGTTTTTGGTGCTAATAATTAGATATTTAAAAATTGTTCCTTAATGAGCAGTTGGTTTGATTTTATAAGAACAAGGAACTTGTTCTTATATATATATATATAACTTAGAGGATCATGAATAGCTGGAACAACGTAGGTCAGTGTCCTCGCCTTACCATGTAACCGCAGTGAATATTGCCTGTTGCTTTACAGATTGGTTTGTGTTTCTATATTAGTGCTTCCTGGCTGGATGCAAATCGTATCTAATAGCACATATGGGGGAAAGACAGCGGCCTCAGATGAGGACCCTTTAAAAGTCATTAAATCCAGAAGTTAAATAGCCTCTCTACAGATTTTCTGCATTTGCCACCAGCTGTGTGTTAAAGGATTTATTCCCTTCATTCTGGTCATGTTTATCTCCCACAAGAGCCAGTGGGAACTGTGCCTGTAAGAGGAAGAACTACAATAACATGGAACAGACCTTCAGACCTTCACGTTTTTCCTCTTTATCAGAAACTCTCCCATCGTTTTTGGATGTCCTTCTCCAAGGACTCAAGTCTGGAGCTTTCACAAAGGAGTAATTCTGCTCGCAGTGGTTTTTACTTACAGAAGGGTGTTAGGGCATCGACCTGGATGCTGTGACAGTGGGTTTCGGGTCCCCTTGTCCTCTGTGTCCCAGGCTCGTCCCCAGTGACCATGTCCTCACCAACAAAACCAGTGTAGCCAGGGCCCCCACTCCCCTGCACCCAGCTTGGGTCTGCTCACCCTCTCCTTCTGCCCTTACACTTTCCCTGCTTCCACCCTGTTTTAAAATAATATCAAGCTGGAAAAAGCCAAACAAACAGGGAGCAGGTTACAAGCTGTAATACTATTTCCAAACACAGTTGGTATGAGGTTATTTTCTTATTTGTTTAACTTAGAGCTAGACTAAATATTTATAGACTGGTGTAAATGTCAATGGAGTTCTTTTAGCAGGGATTATAAAAGAAAGATAGTTACAAAGTTCAGCCCCGGTTTTCTCACTTTTCAATATCTCTGTGTAGGCAATGTATTTGCAAACTATTTAAAAGAAAATGTGTGCTTTTTCAGGGGTAGGCTGAACAACAACAAAAACAATGTAACAATACAAAAAATATAAAAAGTTTCTTTGGTTTTGAACATTTGCAGAGACGCTTTTTAATGATCATACCTGTTGCTGCCATCTTCTATTAAAAATGTCAAGGAAGGAATTAGAACATTTCTTTTCTCGTATACAAATATATATAAAAAGTAAAGAAATATACATGCATATGCTTATGGACTAATGAAAATTGCCAGGAGGTCATCTATGGAATTTAGAAAAACTGTTGTCTTTATGACTTTTGTGGCTGCCACTATATAAAATAAGAAGTTTCTGCTGAAAACGTAATTAAAAACTGGGTTTTTACATATACTGTCTTTGTGTTCTCTTTCAGGTCTCGAGTCCTCTCGGCCAAATTTAATTCTGGGACTGGTTATCTGTCAGAAGGGGAAGCGTCCTGCCTCTGGCATTGAAGCAGAAAAGATGGAGGAGAAGCGGAGCAGAATTCAAGCCCACGAGGAAACGGAATCGTCGCTGTTCACTAAAGGGCCACTTGCTGCTTCGCAAGAGAAGAAAACTCCAAAATACACACTTTATTCAGATTCAAACATCAGTACCACACCACCTGGATCTCCTCCACCTCCACCTCCGCTTCCCGCCCCAGACTCTTCAGCAGTTACACCTTCAGTGTTAAAAATACTCTCCTCGATTAAAAGTGGAACCACGGCTACTGTGACCCCCCCGGTTTCCAGCGCTGCTCCTCCAAGCGTCACTGCTCCCCAGTCCTCAGCCTCGAAGACTGCCACCCCCCTCGAGCACATCCTGCAGACGCTTTTTGGAAAAAAGAAAACTTTTGAGCCTCTCGCTAAGGATTCTGAAAGTGTCCAGTCTGCGAATCAGGAAGGTCCAGCCCCTGCTGAGGGAGGAATGGCAGCCGTTCCTCTGCTAGATCCCATCGTGCAACAGTTTGGACAGATGTCGAAAGACAAAGCAATAGAGGAGGAGGAGGATGACAGACCGTACGATCCTGAAGAAGAGTACGGTCCGGAGAAAGCTTTTGAAGTGCAGACTAGTGAGAGTGAAAAACGGTATAATGTGGAAAAGCCATCTAATGCAGCAGAACTAGAGGATGAGGCCTACGATCCAGAAGATGAAACCATCTTGGAAGAAGCAAAAGTTACCGTTGATGATTTACCTAACAAAATGTATACAGACACGAAAAGCAGCTCTTCGGAAACATCTGCTTCATACGTGCCTGATTTATCTGCGTCCTCATCCCTGGTAGAACAGCAAAAAATGTTGGAAGAATTAAACAAACAAATAGAAGAACAGAAAAGACAACTCGAGGAACAAGAAGAAGCCCTCAGGCAACAAAGAGCAGCTGTTGGTGTGTCAATGGCTCATTTTTCAGTGTCTGACGCTTTGATGTCACCGCCACCAAAGTCTTCCCTGATGAAGGCTGAATTATTCCATCAGGACCAGCAGGCTGCCCAAAAAGTCGATTTACCTTCATCTTTAAATCAACAAGCACAAGTTTTAAACCAGGGCTGCGACCCAAGGCAGAACAGAGATCCTCGACAGGCCAGAAGAATGGCCACAGAGACTAATGACAACGTTGATTCTCGAATAAAGCCACAGGTGGTGCAGAACGAGATGCCCATGGGAGAGATGACTCCAAGCTTTCCCAATACTTTGCAGACTTCACTTGGTAAGGAAGATAAGCCTTTAATTGCTGCTGCTCAACCTGGTTTTACTAGTGATAACTGGGTCTGCATTGAAAATGCTTCTACGGTCTCCCAGCAAGAGGCACCTAATAGCAAATTTGAGAACACTCTTCAAATTAGTTTGGAAAACGTGAGTCACACAGCTTCTGGAGAACCTCCTACATCCAAGCCTTTACGTAAAGTGCTGCTTCCAACGCCTCCAAGTACATCTTTTCAGCCTAATTTCTCCGCAGCAAGCGATGCTCAGTCTTTGCAGTCATGGTCAAATGAGTCCAACGACGTAATGGGAAGGGATTCTTTTTCAAATGCAATGTTTACTTCTCAGGAAAATGCTGCTGGTCACTTTGAACCAGAGAGGGGGCTTTCATCAGTGCAATACGACGAACAAAGAAATCCTCAGTCTCATCAATTTGTAGAACAAAGTGAATCTGCATCAGTTCAGGGTGAGGGTGGACCTTCTTCACAGCACTTTGAAGAAAACCGAGGTGGACCTCCATTTTCTTTATCTGGCCAGAAAGGGGGGCCTCTGCCACCACTGATGGTCAATGCACCAGGAGGACCTCATGGACCTAATTTTAGAGGACCAGCACCACAGTTCTCTGAAGAGCATGATTCTCCAAATAATGATGGGCAAAGAAGGTTTGGGGGTCAAAAGGGTCCCATTCCTTCCTTGTTTTCTGCACAGCATGGACCATCATCTCTCTTCGGTGATAACAGGGGCCCTGCCCCTCCTTATCATGGTGTTCCAAGAGGAATGTCACCATCTCAGTTTGAAGATCATAGGGAACCTCACATGGAACAAAGGGAATTCTCAGATTCCCAATATAATGACATGATCCGGCCTCCAGGACAGTTCGAAGGACCGGATCCACCTCAGTTTATGGGAAACAGAGGACCTTCACCATTTCCTTTTGGAGGTCAAAGACGGCCCCCACCAGGTCAGTTTAAAGGACAGAGAGGAGGCCCTCAGTTTGGAGGGCCAAGAGGTCCAGCACCGAGTCATTTTGGGGGACCAAGAGGGCCTCACCCAAATCAATTTGAAGGGCAGAGAGGTCCAGCTCCAAATCATATCCCTGGTCCGAGAGGACTTTTGCCACAGCCATTTGAGGAACGGAGAGGGAATTCACCACCCAGATTTGCCAACCAGAGAGGTCCAGCACCGCTTCAGTTTGGAGGACCAAGAGGAGCCACACCTGGCATGTATCCAGAAGAAAATGAACCTCCCTCTTCTAGATTTCATTTCCAAGGTCAGTCACCACAAGGCATGAAGCCACCCCCAAGACCACTCCTGGACCTGCCAAGCCATCCACCATCCCACAGAAAAGAGATGTGGGAGGAAGCTGGACCGTCTGCATCTCTTTCCAATATTTCTGGACAGGGATCTGAGTCAGAAGGACAGTGGGCAGCACCTGACTTCCGAGAAGGCAAAAATTCCGAATTTAGAGGCCAGACATTTGAAGGGAGACAGAGAGAGAGATATGAGGGAGGAAATAAAGACAAGGGTTTAGATCAGCCGGAGCTTCAGCAAGGAGATAATCGACAAGGGAGAGCCTTTGAGGAAAGACGAAGGGATCGAGAACACAGCAGACCTTGGGACAGAGACCGTGGCAGAAACTGGAACAGAGACAGGGACTGGGAGAGACACAGAGACAAGGATTGGGATAAAAACAGAGACAGAAACCAAAACAAAGACAGAGAGAAGGATTCAGAGCGGGGCAAAGAATGGGAAAGAAACAGAGACCGAGACAGAGCACGAACCAGAGACAGAGACTCCTACAGAAGACGTGACAGAGAGCGGTCGAGAAGCAGAGACAGAGATCGCGACCGAGAGAGGGACAGGGACCGGGATCGAAGCAGGGAAAAAGACAGAGATCGAGAGAGAGATCGAGATCGTGACAGAGATAGAGGGAAAGACCGCAAAGATCGGAGTAAGAGCAGGGAAACCAGTAAAGAGACGAAGCCCGAAACATCGAAGGAAACTCAGAAGCCACCGGAAACAGAAGCTTCATCTTCCACTAATCAGTCATAGAAATATGATTGATGTGATATTTCCCATAACTAATTTACTTTTACAACACAGCAAGGACTGAGGCAGCATCCTGTGTACATACTGTATATTCTCACCTTTACAAAAATGCTGTTGTAAAGCTCGCCTTACAAAATGTACTGACAAATTAGCAATTTTTGATCAACTGTGAATGAAAATACTCAAATAGATAAAAGGCAAGAACATACTGGACTTTCACTTGCTGCATTTTGTGCATAATGTTTTTCTTATACAAATTCACAGCGTTACCTGTACTGAAATTTTGGTTTTTTTCTACTTGCATCTTTATCTTAAAATTTCCATTTACAGTACACAAATGGAAAAAGTCTAAGAAGAGCATATTGCTTTTTAAGATTATAAAGTTATGTTTTCCAGTAACTTGAATTGTAATTTTATAAGAGAATTTAATCCAGACCTTAGGAGCCATACCTTTACATCTCATTTACGTGATATTTTGGTGTCAACGTTGTTCCTACAGCGCACGCTTTAAAAAAAAAAGGGTGTCCCACTGTTGCTGTCGAGTTTATTTCACAACAGAAGGGTCGTGTGTATTTAGGAAAAGGCTGCAGAACAGTGTTAGTAATTACTTGTGACTGACGGAGGATTTGAAACCGGAATGTTATAAGCTTAAAGTGCACTATCTTCCTTTTTTTATACAGATATTTTGTGTTTTGGAATCCATCTATTAAGTGTACAGCAAAGAAACAAATCGGACTTAGGTGTTGTTTTTTTTTCCTGCTGTTGAGGGGTTTTAAATGTCGCATTTTTACAAATCTGTAATTGAAGAACATACAAGAATAGCACCTTTATAACCAGCAAAACTTATAAAAACATCAGACATTTATTTGAAAAAGGCTAAACAAATTGGTGTACCAAAGGGAAGGAGAATAAGTTACTTAAATAGGCCACTAAATCTGTGACTTTGATTGAACTGATTTAGTGGAGCCATTTTTTTCATTTCATTTTGGTTTTGCAGCATTTTGCCATAGACTTAAGACTCCATTTTATTGTATTTTTCATTCTAAAAATGTTTTCCTCCTGGGGAAAAAAAAAAAAAAAAAAAAAAAAAAAAAAGCCACTGTTTTGTTGTTAGATCCCCCCTCCCCTTAGGCTGGTAGTGTATATAAAACTCCACTGAAAAAGGTATAACTGCATTAAGCTTGAGAAGAAGAGCGGTGCTATTTCGTGTTGGTTTTTCACTGTGACCTGCATTACATCGCTACTTCCCCATGTGTTCCTCGAGTCCGTAATTCTAAAGTATGAAATAAAAAACCCCCCTAATTTATTTGACCGTGTAGGTGAACAGTTGGGTAAATATTTTGATATTTTTATAAAAGAGTTTTGGAAATGTTAAAATCAGATCCCTCTAAACGTTTGCATCTCGAAGTAGCGTGTGTGCCGTGTGTCTCACAGCTTTCACCACACGTCGGTGCATCTTCAGCGTCCTCCATCAAGGATTTGTGGGTTGAAATCATCGGGGGTGTTCGGAACCTGGAGACAAAAACGTGGAAAGGCAGAGAGGTGGTTATTAAATGCAAACATCTACTATGGTGTAAGATTTTCTTTTTTTTTTTTTTTTTTTTCTTAATGAGATGTTTCTAATTTAAAGACATACATAAAAGTATGCAAAAAGTAAGTGTGTTTGTTTAGGTTTACTTGATAGAAATTTCTGTAAATTGTATTTTATATGGCAAAATATATCACTGTACATTAAAATATGGGACTTCACAGGTTTTTGTTACTGTAAGTAGAATAAACATCTACAGAGAGCTGTTGTCGATTTCTTAAATCTGTATCTGTATGTTATTTTATAAATATTGCTATTTCCTGAAAAGCCCCAGAGGAGCCACCCCGAGAGCCCAATGGTGCAGGTTTCACTTCCCCAGGGGTTAACGAAATAAGATGTTTTGCAGGACATCGCTGCCTAGTGATGCTTAATTGTAGGCATTCTAAAAATCACATGAAAATCCCTGAGTGTGATTTTTCTCTCAGTTCTAAAAGATTGTCTCAGACGTCTTAGCAGCCTTCCACTGTCTGAAGGGAGCTCCAGGAGAGCTGGGGAGGGACTCTCTGTCAGGAAGTGCAGTGACAGGACAAGGGGTTATGGTTTTAAATTGGAAAAGGGGAGATTTAGATTAGATACTAGAAAGAACTTCTTTGGTGTGAGGGTGGTGAGAGCCTGGCCCAGGTTGCCCAGAGAAGCTGTGGCTGCCCCATCCCTGGAGGGGTTCAAGGGCAGGTTGGATGGGGCTTGGAGCAACCTGGTCTGGTGGGAGGTGTCCCTGCCCTGGGCAGGGGGTGGAACTTGATGATCTTTGAGATCCCTTCCAACTCTGACCACTCTATGATTATTCGGGGGAGATGGCGGGGAGGGCCGGAGGTGGCGACTTTCAGAAGCCTCCCCTCTCAGCATTCCCCTGCGCTGGACCTTTCCTCACGGACCGGGCTCCC
>NW_015090780.1:3103865-3104856 GCF_001431845.1 Calidris pugnax
CCCTCCTCCGCCTCCCTCCCCTCCGGAACCTCCCCGCCGCCGGCCCAGACCGTATTCCGCCCTCCGGACGTTGCTGGGGGGGACGAGGGAGCTGCTCTCCCCCCCACACCCCGGCTCCAGTCAGGCGAGGCCTGTCCCTCCTCGCCCCCCGGGGGCTGGCGGGGGGCCCTAAGATGTTTTGCAGGACATCGCTGCCTAGTGATGCTTAATTGTAGGCATTCTAAAAATCACATGAAAATCCCTGAGTGTGATTTTTCTCTCAGTTCTAAAAGATTGTCTCAGACGTCTTAGCAGCCTTCCACTGTCTGAAGGGAGCTCCAGGAGAGCTGGGGAGGGACTCTCTGTCAGGAAGTGCAGTGACAGGACAAGGGGTTATGGTTTTAAATTGGAAAAGGGGAGATTTAGATTAGATACTAGAAAGAACTTCTTTGGTGTGAGGGTGGTGAGAGCCTGGCCCAGGTTGCCCAGAGAAGCTGTGGCTGCCCCATCCCTGGAGGGGTTCAAGGGCAGGTTGGATGGGGCTTGGAGCAACCTGGTCTGGTGGGAGGTGTCCCTGCCCTGGGCAGGGGGTGGAACTTGATGATCTTTGAGATCCCTTCCAACTCTGACCACTCTATGATTATTCGGGGGAGATGGCGGGGAGGGCCGGAGGTGGCGACTTTCAGAAGCCTCCCCTCTCAGCATTCCCCTGCGCTGGACCTTTCCTCACGGACCGGGCTCCCGCCTCTCCAGCTTTTTCCAGCCCGAACTGGACAAATGAGACCGGGAAGAAGGACTGGCTACCGGGCTACTACCCTGCGGCGACCGAGGCCCTGCGCGGGGGGGCACGGCTCCCCCTGAGGCGGCGGCCTGAGGCGAGGTGGGGGGCTGATGAGCGGGGCAGGGCCTGAGGGGCTGTGGGCGCGGCCTGAGGAGGGTGTGGGCGTGGCCTGATGGGGTGTGGGAGTGGCCTGAGGAGTGTGAGCGTGGCCTGAGGGGCGGGGCGGGCACT
>NW_015090780.1:3104895-3126905 GCF_001431845.1 Calidris pugnax
GGGCTGAGGCGGCCGGCGGGGTCCCCTCCCTCCTCCGCCTCCCTCCCCTCCGGAACCTCCCCGCCGCCGGCCCAGACCGTATTCCGCCCTCCGGACGTTGCTGGGGGGGACGAGGGAGCTGCTCTCCCCCCCACACCCCGGCTCCAGTCAGGCGAGGCCTGTCCCTCCTCGCCCCCCGGGGGCTGGCGGGGGCTCCTCTGAGGGAGCCGGAGGCAGCAGAGCGCCCGGAGCCGCTCTCCCCGGGCCGGTGGAGCCCGTTTGTCGTGAGCAGCCGTGTCGGTGGGACGGAGGGCGGGCTTCCCCCTGGCCTGGGGAGGAGACATGGTCAGATTGTCCGGTACAGGAGCTCCTTCCTTCCTTTGCCACCTCACGGTGCTACAGAATCGATATTAAGTGCATTATTATTTTTTTTCTGCCTCTTTTTATTTTTTTTTTTCATGGGTAGAATGATAATTCTCGCAGGTTTTATGGTTTACTGTTGAAAGAGACGTTGGTCACTGCTTAGGTTTACTGTAGCCATGTCAGGATCAGCCCCAGAGGAGCCCCAGACCTCCGTCCCTCAGAGCACAGCGAGCGCTCCTGATCCCGCTCCGGTGGCTGCTGGACCTGGAAGCTCAAGTGACGTTTCCTTTGGTGAGCAAAATCTTAGCTTCACCACCACAGACGTCAGCCTGGTGGAGATGATGGAAATTGAATATACCCAGCTGCAGCACATACTTTACTCGCACGCGGAGGCACAAGCTAGTGAAGGTGAAGTGGAAGCTAGGCTCAATTCTCTCTCCTCGCCCGGTAACTCTGCAGACCCCCCTGTGCACCAGACCTCCCTGAACAGCAGTCAGGAGGGGTGTTCATCAAACAGCTCGGGGAACCAGTCGGTTTACCCAGTTCCCTGTCAGTTGGGGTTAACTTCTGACAGCAGTTTGCTGGGCTCCAACCCGCGTTTGGGCTATGCTGACTTTCAGGAGCTCAGGATGATGCTGCTGAGCGAGTCCAACCTCCCTTTGAGCCGAACAGATAAAACGTCTAACGGTGGCTCAGTAGAAGTCCCAGGATACAGCTTAGTGAAAGTTAAACATGATGAAAGTTTTGATGGGGCGAATAAAGAAAATGTTCTTGTTGAAAATTCGGCACTGGCACCAGAGCCTAGATCTAAATCTGCAGTCAGAGTTCGGTTGGAAGACAGATTCAACAGCATCCAGACAGAAAACCCCAGATGTCAAGAACCCCAAGAATCTGGAGTAACTCTTAACAAGTGTGTTGCAATTAATTTTAGTTTATGTTGTTAAACTATGTATCGTCATATAGTTCAAAACTGATTTTCTACCTGAAACCTAAGAAGATACTTTTTTTTTAATATATGGGAATGATCGATTGGGCTTTTTTAAATTGTGCCAGTCAAACGTGGCTGCGACTCCACTGGCTCAGATGAGGCCCCTCTGTATAATTGCATAAATGGTGCAGAATGTATTTCCAAAACTAATTATTCTTGATAACAACGTGTAACGTAAGTGAAGGCGAGAGAAGAACATTGCCTGGTTTTAACATGCAACTCGCTAAAAGCAAAGTAAAATTTTTGATCGTAATAAAACATTAGGAGCAGTTGATGAGTGTTACAATGTGGAGGCCTGACTGTGGGGAAATTTTGAGCAAAAACAGTGTTTTACAATCTGGCCCTGTAACTGCACTAGTGTGCTGATAAAAGAGTTTAGTGAGGCATAGAGCTTAATTGTTACTGCACAGAATAAAATACCTTCTCAGCTGATTATTATTTTTTTTTTGTCCCTGAAGTTGGCAATATGTCACGAATAATGATTTCTGTCTAATGAAAGTAACTGAAAGTGGTTTCTTGCTGGTAGTTACTAGAAGTATGTGTAGCTGTAAATTTTTCTGCCCTCATTTTCAAGTAGTCAGTCTGGTGTGTTTTTCTGTCTTGCTTTTTTTTGTGTTTTGTTTTTTTTTTTGAAGTTTAGTAACGTTGATTCGCCAGCCCTCAGAACTGATCGGTGTTCCTCTTCATCAGCAAGAGAACAAGTGTGTGGCATTGGGGAAAAATAAGCCTGCACCCGCCGCGCCTTCTCTGCAGTTCACCTACCCCTTATTTACCATGAACGCCTGCTCTGCTGCGGGAGGAGCTAACCCTGCACAAGCACAGGTGGGTGACCTGCTCACCAATACTCTCATTTCAAATGCTAATGGTGGTAACCTCTTAAGTGTAATGTAATTCTAAAGGTTTGTGCCCAAAAGGGATGATCAGAATGATCTCTAATGCAATTTGTTTATTCTTATGTTAATCTTTAAGAGCATCGAAAGTAAATTGCCATGAAAACCAATTGTGTGGCAGTTACATTATTTGTAATAGCATCCATCTGGGTAATGACCAATAGGCTGTTAGATTTCTTACTGGGAGGACTTTTTTTCTTGAGTTTATCAGTGTATCTGCTTCATCCATTCCAGACAAGAATTTAGGACAAGAGGAAATGGCCTCAAGTTGTTAAGAATTTAGGACAAGAGGAAATGGCTTCAAGTTGTGCCAGGGGAGGTTCAGATTGGATGTTAGGAAAAATTTTTACATGGAAAGGGTTATGAAGCCTTGGGACGGGCTGCCCAGGGAAGGGGTTGAGGCACCATCCCTGGAGGGATTTAAAAGATGGGTTAACATAGTGCTTAGAGACATGGGTTAGTGATGTATTTTATCAGAGTTAGGTAGATGGTTGAATCTTAAAGGTCCCTTCCAACCCAGACAATCCTATGCTTCTATGACAAGAAGGAGACACTTAGTACCGTTTTCTATGGCAGTAACCTCTGCAGCAAGGCACTCAGAAATGTCAGAGGTATCCCCCCAAAATGCAGCAATCTGTTAAAATCCTATGGTTGTGGTCTGCAGAAGTAATTGAGATTTATTCTGATACAATACATTGAATCATGGGGCTAAAACTTAAGAAGTTAACAGGAAGATATCAAAATAGTCTCTCTTTTATGTATATAGTCCTCTAAGTATTTCTGGTTTGGTTTTCACAGGCCTCTGGAACATCTTGCACTATTTTGGAAGCTGCCAAACATCAAGACCTTGGGATACCCAAGACATTCTCATTCTGCTATCAGGAAATCGAATCCACAAAACAGACAGTAGGTGCTATGAATAAAGCGTTGCCTGAGGAAGTTTGGATTAAAGTTGGAGGTAAATCATTTATCTTCTTTTCACTTCACTTGCTCTTGGCCTTCAAATCTACATTTTTTCTGAATGTTTGTGTGTTTAGAATGAATATGATTTTAGTGAATCGTACAAGGTGTGGTTTTTATGTCTGAGATGTGCTTAGGGAGTATGGGAGTAGATTTCTCCAAAATAGTTCAACACCTATGATTTTAGCTGGACTTTAGAAATTCTTTAGCTTGAAATGAGAAGGCCCAAGGTTGCAAAGTACCTTGGAAAAATTTGGGGATAGAGCAGGCAACTGGTTTCTTTGTATGCTTTTGACCCCAAAGCTGACAGAGCAAATCCAGTCAGGAACATCTAAAGGTCTGCCTCAAATGCTCGTCGAAGGCAGGCACGATCTCATCGGGTTCTCTGAGAAAACAGAAGCCAGGTGGGTTTTGAAACAGCCAGCAGTGCCCTCAGGCTTCCAAAGGACATGCAGTGCTGTAAGAGTTCATCTAGGCTGGCAATAGAGCTTCAAAGATTATTCGACATAAAGTCCATGATCTTCATTTTCAGTGATTAGTGGGAGGGTTATAAATAGGTTCTTCTTTTCCTCTTTGTTTTTCCAAGAAGACACCATATGCAAGCAAGCCATAAACAGAAGAAGCTGCAGCCGGGTCAGCCCCTCGGATTCCAACGTCGATCGCAAACCTCTGAGTGAAATTCAGAACGTGAGTGACGATACCCAGAGCTCTGCCCCAGCCCAGGGCCCCTGGCAGCCCCCCCAGGCTCACCCCAGTCTGCAGGGGCAGAGCGGGACACAGGAGGGGATCGACCAGCGAAGGGAGAGACACAACCGCATGGAGAGAGACAGGAGGTAATTCCCACCAGGAGGGGTGAGACAGGAGACTTTGAAGCCTAAAATACAAATACTGTAACACTGCTGTCGTTATCCGGAGTGAAATGTAAATTTGACATACTTTGTTTTAGGTAAAACAAGGAAAAGAATGGAGGTGGTGAGGGGTTGCTCTTTGTTAGAGGAAAAAAGTGTGTATGTTTCAGTGTAGTCGTCTTTGGCTTTCTTACTCTATAAACAAACAAAAAGAGAGATTTCAAAACATTTAACCAATTCTATAAAGGTAACTTGCATATAACGTGACTAATACACAAACACAGAGCTTGTAGCAAACCAAACGAACTCCCCAACGTTCTGGCTTGTAGTGTGGGTGAGTAGTTCTTTCATTTTACTTTTTTCCTCCCTTTTTGCGGGTGGATTGACCCCGTTTTGTATCTCCCCGTAGGCGCAGGATCCGGATTTGCTGTGACGAGCTCAATCTCCTGGTCCCCTTCTGCACCATCGACACCGATAAAGCAACGACTTTACAGTGGACAACTTCATTTCTGAAGTACATTCAGGAAAGGCACGGTGACTCTCTGAAAAAGGTTTTAAATCTAATTTCATTTTTGTTCTTGATAAAGATGTGGAATGTTTTAATGTATATGGAACGCTTCTGCTTGATGCTGTTTGTGAAGGACCTTTATATCATTGAAAATGTCTTTGAAAAATGTTTTTTTGTTTTTAATAGCTGTCCTCACAACAGTTTCAGTTCAGTAGTGTGAAATCATAGGCCGTCCTCAGTCAGGGTTTTCTAATCAGATTTTGAAATTTATATATATTTTTTTTTTAAGTTAGCCCAGTTCCTGAGCATGATACTGTCAGGACAGCACTGTAGAATTCCTCCCCACCCTCCCCTCCTTAATTTTCTCGAGATCATAATTAAATGATGGGACTCACAGCTACATGCCCACACGATCTCAAAGCGGGTGAGAGCTATAAAGGCTCATATTCCCCATGACCAGCTCCCAACACCACACCAGTAGCTCCAGCCCCAGAGTGAGCCTGGCTCTTTTAAGTATCCTAAGGGATAGCTGGAGTGTGTCTAGATACTGCTGCAGCTCCTCAGCACTTCTACTAAAGGCGTAGTATTTTTTTTCCAAGACACTAGTGAAACAAACAACTTATCTCTCGAGTAAATACCTACATTAAACGTAATTGTTCTTTATTTTTTTTTTGTATTTTGATTTTTTTAGGAATTTGAGACTCTGTTCTGTGGTAAAACAGGCAGGAGGCTAAAAATAGCAAGATCAGACTCATTTGTAACGTGCCCAGTGCAGGAAAACACGCATGGCTATGGAGACCAAGTAGCCTGAACTGACCGCCTTGAGTTGTGTGACAAGTGTGGCTGGCTAACAGTGGCCCAAACTGTAATTTATTCTCTCTGTTTACATCCTGAATATGAATTGCAAACCGTAACTTGTAATAATATAGAAATAGAGCTTTAAAGAAAACTTTATTCAAAACAGAAACCAAAGTTAACCACCAGCAATAGCAATCAGTGCTCTCTTAAAGGGGCTTTGGGACCAGAAGCTACAAGAAAATGTCATGACAGCTAAGTATTTTTCCCCTTTAGTTACCAGAAAACTGCGTTCTTTTTCTGTTTCTGGTTCTGCTTTGGGTTTTTTTGTTTGTGTTGTAGCATTGATTTTTTTTAAAGATGCTGCAGTACAGTTAGGTAGAGTTGTAGACTGTCAGTCTGTCCTGTTATTTTAATGACTAGATGCAAATGTACTGTTCAATGTAAAAAGAAATTAGTTTCCACATTCTAATGGCCATTTTTTCCATTAAAATTTTCAAGGCTGTATTGGTTAATTGAATCAGTGCATGGTTTCTAAACTGTGCTGATACTATGAAGTCCATATTTGCTGTAGATATTTTAATATACTCGGTCCCAAAGAGTAAACCAATGGTGTTAGCATTTTTTTTAAATATAGTCCTGTTTTTAATGTCTATCACACAACTGTCCAACAGGTTCTTAGGTTGTTACTTTAGTCCAAGAGTGGCACATTGTAAACAGTAGATTATTTAAATGCAGAAACTATTTTCATATTTCGAGATTAATATGACTCCTCTGTTCATAAGTTTTAGCATATAGGGCAGGAATAGAATAGTGGGTGAGCTGAGAGTGGTTTTATTCATTTTTTAAGATAGATGATGCTGGCAGGTTTTAAAGTACAAAAAGGTCTCCCAAAATAATCCTGTTTTAAATCACGGATATGGACAATTTTGCTGCAATTTATTTCCAAACAATCCTAGTAAAACCGTTCAGCTGAGTTAATTTGATGTGTATAAGTTTATTTCCAAACAATCCTAGTAAAACCGGTTCTGGAAAATGCCGTTCAGCTGAGTTAATTTGATGTGTATAATGACACTTACACCATCACAAAGAAAAGGTTAAAAAAAAAATCTCCTTTTATTTTTACAACAGTTCGTACAGGTGGTTTTGGCTGTACTTCAGAAGAGCATCCTTTCTTATTTGGGGTTTCAGCCACAATTACTGTGCAAATAGCTTAAGTAGAGGTCGTGAAAATGCTGTTACTTAATGTCCTTTATTATCATATGGAAATAGACAAAAATCCTCCCCTGTAAATTAAAAATATATACATTACACCCTTTGCAGAATATGATTGCAAGAGGATTAGTGTTTACTAGTCTTGGCAAATGTTTGTGGTGCCATCTGACAATTGATAACAGACAGCATACACATATCTATGCTCTTTACTTAGGCCAGAATCTTAAGATATTAAAATATGGGCTATTTAAATGCTGATTTCCACTGATGGGAGTAGCAGTGAGGTGCCCGAATCCCTGAATAGCCTGTGTCTCAGACCAAGGGATTCATCCCACAAGGCTCAACCCTTTGTACAGAAAATTCAGGATCTTAAGTAGAGTTGGGGAGGGTGATGGAAAAAGGAACACTGCTTCCCCTTGCAGGTCTCGTGAGCAAAGGGAGAAAAGGAAGGTGAGGTGGTTTAGCAGTAAAAATTCTGGGAAATAACTGGGGGGAAGGGGGGAGGAGAAAATACTCATAAAGCATCTTGCAATTAAAGTGTTCAAATCTGATGCTTTCTTTTTCATAGAACTGTGTCAAAGTCTCCACTTAATACAATAGAAGGAACATGTGTCCATTTAGCACTAGGAGGATTCTGTCTGGTTTCTTACAATGCACTGTTTATTTAAATACTCAGTCACTTCTCCACTTCTCGTGTGTTGTCTCTATGATTTTTTGGAAGTCGATGCTCCGACAGCTCCCATACAAGCCGAGGTGTCGCATATTCCCGGCGTTCCCTGAGCCCCGACAGCCCCAGGAGTCCCGGGATCCCCTGGGAGACCAGGTTCACCCTGAGCACCGTCCCGACCGTTCTTAGTGATCCCAGGTACACCGGGTGGTCCTAAACAAGCAGGGGAGAAAGATTACAGGAATTATTGCCTTCCCTTTTGGCTTTGTTTTTTTTTTTTTTAAATGTATATATGTATTACTTTTCAATTTATTTAAAATACTTTGTGTGTCTGTACATCAGAATTGTTATGGCCTGTTGAGTACAAGGTGTTGAATAAATTTAACCTGAAGCTGGAGTATGTGAGTTGGGTTTTGGTTGGTTTTTTTTCATACATTTGGATTTACTGGAATGATCTGGGTGTAGTTGAAGGCAGATGTTTAGTGTTTGACTTCTGCTGACCAGTGTAGAACTGGTTTTATGAAATTATACAGATGCAAGTTAATCACTGTGCGGATGTAATTGCAATTAGAAAAGCCGCTTTAGTGGGTGAACAGAATAAATAACATTCTTCCAAGTTTCTAATACATACTTGTCAATTTGCATCAATTAATCTCCGAATCCTCTGATGAAGGATTCATGATTTAGGACCTGGGAGTGTAGCCAGGTACAGAGCAGTACCAGCTCTACACTCTCAGAATCATTGCACTGGGAAGGCCAGGCTTGTTGCTGGTAAAATGAAATATTGTCCCCTATTTCTCTTGTTTCACCCTGAGACACGAGCTGAGGTTTGGAGGCCGCAGCTGGTGGTCCAGGCTGGAGCTTTCCAGCTTGCTCTTTAAGGGTTCTCCCTCTTAAGCCTTTACTTTATCATGGTTTATTCAGTCACGTGCACAGCCTTACCTTGAAGTCCTTGGTCACCATCAGGCCCGTCAATGCCTTGACCAACAGGTCCTTTGTCTCCCTTTTCGCCAGTGTCACCTTAATCAAAAATAGACAGTTTCAGTGGGGAGGGTGCAAGGAGGGGGAGAGACAAGAGGAACTCAGAGTCCTCAGGCCATCCTTGGGTAGGATCTTTGCTTACGCTGCACCCTAAAGACTCAAACCCACCCTCTGGAACCACATGAGCTGCCCAGGGCCTGACCTTTCTTCCTGAAATTGGTACAAGTTT
Source organism: Calidris pugnax (assembly GCF_001431845.1). Taxonomy (NCBI): domain Eukaryota; kingdom Metazoa; phylum Chordata; class Aves; order Charadriiformes; family Scolopacidae; genus Calidris; species Calidris pugnax. Next base: position 3,113,319 of record NW_015090780.1, read on the forward strand.
GCAGTTTATTTCATGGGCAAAAAAGGGAGAAGCAGGTTGGTTTGGACTTACCTCTGGGCCCAGGGTCACCGAGTTCTCCTGTTGGCCCCCTGTATCCGGGGGGACCGCGAGGACCGGGATGTCCAACGCTTCCCACAGCACCGGGAGGACCTGGGGGACCAGCTGGGCCAGGACGACCCGTCATTCCAGGAGCCAAGGGCTTCCTCAGGTTGGCAGCCAACTGGGCTATTTGGTCTGAAAGAAACAATTAAAAACGGCACGTTTGACATTTTCACTCTTTTCTTGGCTGTTCGTCCTCTGCCACCAAGTGTCCTCAACTGAGGGAGGACCTGGGAACTGCAGGGTCACCCTGCCACCCCTGCACCCTCACCCCACCCCTACACCCTCACCGCTCCTGGCAGGAGGAAATGGGACATCGGTCTGTGTTCTCATCATTTTTTTAAAATTATTTTTATTTCTACATCCCCAGAGAGGAAGATTTTGCTCAGACACCTGCAGGTTTCTAAGTCATTGATATCTCCCGTTTCCTAAACCACTTTAAAAGATATCAAATATTCTAGAAAATGATACTTAAAATAATTAAAACGATGGGACATCGGTCTGTGTTCTCATCATTTTTTTAAAATTATTTTTATTTCTACATCCCCAGAGAGGAAGATTTTGCTCAGACACCTGCAGGTTTCTAAGTCATTGATATCTCCCGTTTCCTAAACCACTTTAAAAGATATCAAATATTCTAGAAAATGATACTTAAAATAATTAAAACGAGTCTTCTGAACCAATATTTCAGAGCTTAACTTCATTCCAAACAGTGACCATAGATGCAGAGCAGTAAGTTTTGAGAGAAGGGGGCTCTCTGGGGGCTGGGGGTGCTGAGGGAGGAGCTGGAGTTCAGAACGACCCGGCTGAGGGCAGACAAGTGCGTGAGAAACTTCTTTCAAGGCTGGTTTTGGCACAATTCGAGTAGCACCAGGATGAATCATTTAAAAATACTAATTTTAGAAAAATGAAGGACATCCCAGACAAGGTGACCTCCAGAATAATTTCCTTACATTAAAGGTCAACGTCACTTTTCTTATTAAGACAGGAAAATAACAAATCTCAGGAGCCATCTCGTGTTCAAGGATCTACTCATCTCCCACTAAATGTGGCAAATAAAGTCAGTTTTCTCCCCGTAACACTCACCGTTTATCATTTCCCCACAGAGCTCTCTGATACGCTGCTCACTGGCCTCTTTGCCCTGTAATTAACAGAAGGATCTGGCCTTACACAAACGATGTTATGGACACCCAGCCCCGACAGCAGCTCTGGGAGGGGAAACTCCTTCCCAGCAGCTCGGTGGGAAGCGCAGGATCCCGGGGGAAGAGGGGTTGGGTTTTCCCTCTTTCCAAAAGGTGAGGGTTTCAGTTTAGCAGCTCCGTCACACTAATGGCAGAGATTCCTTTTAACGATCAGATATTTCATCTGGGGCTTCTCTGGCCTTTCCTATTGACCTCAGGGACCCCCCAACTGCGCCCCACAAGGGGTGGTACTTACAGGAGGCCCCGGTTTCCCCGTGACGCCGGGCACGCCCTGCTCCCCCTGATGGCCCATGGGTCCTGGGTGTCCCGGGATCCCCGGTGCCCCGGCTGTCCCGTTAGGTCCTTGCACGCCTTTCGGACCAAGTTCTCCTCTTTTTCCTGGCTGTGATGAAGAAAGAATAAAAAAAAACCATTTAAAACAGAAAACACAGTCCATTCTTTTCTCAGAAGAATCAATTAAGCCTTTCTTTGGGTTTCCTTAACTGATCTGGCTGACCACGAACGTTTCTTACATCGTAGGAGTGATTTTATAAATACAGGTTGTGCCAAGAGGAGTCCCTGCTCTTGTCACGATCAAGCACATTTGAATGCCCCAAGAAAATTGTCATTGTCATGGATTTTATAGAATGGCCACGAAGTAAAGGTGCTTCTAGGAAGCAACGCCAGAACGTAGTTTATGGAGATCCATCACCAAAAGATGTGATAAGCACCTTTACTCCCCAACCCTTCCAGGCATGAGCCCGCGGTGTCTGACACGTACCTCTCCTTTTTGGCCGGGGGGACCAAAGGGACCCTGTTAGAAAGAAAAGGGAAATAAGATTCACAAAACATGCATCTGAAGTCCAGTCTCCCAGGTTCTGGGAAGCTGAGGTGACACGAACACGGCACCTGGACCCATCTGTCTGGGAGCCAACTCCACTGAATCCGAGGAACCTACCAGTTCTCCTTTGTCACCCGGGAGGCCATCTGCTCCAGCAATGCCCTGGGGGTGAGACACCAGAATTAACACTGCACACAGATTATTGACAACAAGGCTCGCTCTGAGACGTGGGTGACCTCAGCTCCTACAGGAGATGGGGACACTCAGCGCTTGTAGAGCTGCTGCAGCAAGAGGACGTTCTCTCCTCCCAAAGCTGAACTCTACAGCAGCCTCTTCCCCTGGTGCCCCCTGCACCTCGGGCACGGTTTAAATATCTCTGGGGACTATGGGAGGGGAGTTATCCCAGGAGAAGGAGCAGCTTCACTCACCTGGTTACCCTTGGGACCAGGAGCACCGGTAGGACCCTGAGAATAAGTAAAAGAAAGAAGGCAAGTCAGCTCAAACTGCTGTTTTCCTGTGAATTCCTGCTGCGGTCAGACATTCCCCCCCCACAGGGGCCTGGGAATGAGTCTCCCAACTGCCAAGAAGGAGGGACTAAATCCTATTCATACTCCTTTGGAGCAAGAAGAGATTTTAAGCGCCCTTTTAAGCTAGTTGTGTGTTGTAGGACAGTTTCTCAGGCCTCTTGCCTATGGCACCAAGCAGCTGCAGCTCCCAGACCAGGCAGGACCTCCCAGTTAAGTCCTGGTGGTCTTATGCCCACCACCTCCTCCTCCAACCACAGCAGAGAGACCTCCTTGAGATGGTCAACACCCCACTCCCCACCTGCCTGGCACAGGTTAACCCCACTGGCCCTTTTCACACCATCCTCCTCAATCCCCTGAATAAAACTACGCTGAATTATCTTCTTTAAATCCTACTTTTCAAAACCTGTTTCATCTTTCTCATCCCTCCCAGGGGATGGATCTCTTTTATTTCTGCCCCTCTGCTTTTCATTATTGTCACCTCACTCTCATGACCGAAACAGCAATTTAACAAATTCACAAATTAAATGACGGGGCCCAGGATGAGACTGGTGGGCAACTGCTCTCTGCCTTCCACACCTGAAGGTGTGAGGAGGAGACTGAATTAACTTGCGGTATAAAAACAGAACGAGAACATTTACTGCCACAACGGCAAAGAATCAGGCTGGTTTTTCAAGGCTTTATCAGGCTGTCAGTTTTCCTGGGGATTTAGAGTCAGGTGCTCCTGACTTCGAGATTCACAGAACAAGGCGGCCACAGGAATGAAATACATTTAGATGAGGCAGTTGATTATCACCCTCAGGATAATTCAGGCAGCTTGAAAAATCCCTCCAACTTTAACTCTCTCTACCTGGCACTCAAAGAGATGACAAGGAGACATTTTCAGCCCAATTCTGGGACGGTGGGTCCCTTTAGCGGAACCAACCAGGAGCTCAGGAGAAACCCCAGGATTTTTACTGCAAAAATCTATGTGGGAAATTCAATGATTTTACCCTTCAGATGGGATTTCTACAGCACATTCATCAATCTGGCATCTGCAAACTGACCTTTTTTTAATAACTGGCTCTGCAGAACAGAATCTCTGAGGAGGACAAACACATCTGACAAGGGCATGTCACTTTGCTCAAGTCAAGCACTGATACGTTTAAAAAAAAGGGGGGATTTCTATTAAAGAAAACAATAACTCTCGGCAAAACAGACCATGGAATGCAGAATTGCAAGAATTGCTGTGGCTATTTATAACTCCCCTTTTATGTTTGCTGATGGCAGAGGCGATACACTCTTTTTTGAACATCATCACCCAGATGGAAACCTCCAGCTTGACAGAGGCCGAAGGCCCCATGAAAGTTACGGCAGTAAAACCTGGCTCAGTCACCAAAGACACGTGTCCCTTCAGGAAAAGCTCAGCCCAAAAGATTTGGATTCAAAACGGTGTCATTCACAGCAGTAAGAATCCCTAGCAGCAGGAACAAGCCACAGGACTTTGGGACCACCAGCCCCAGGGCCACCAGCCACCCTCACAGGTGACATTTCTGCCCAGCATCTTCTGATGCCAGTGGGGAGCCGAGAGACCCTGCCCCGGGTGACTGGCAGCTCCCCGGGTCCCCAGGAATTCAATCCTAATAAAAATCCTTAGGAAAAATATTCAGCAATAACAGTCAAATCCTTCCCCTCCCCAATGTCCCTCTCCAACAAGATGGTTTATGTCACCTCAATGCTATTTTATATCTTATGGTCAAACACATTAAACCTCTTGTACTTTTCATGCAGGAAAACACAATTACTGATATGCCGGTTTATATTCCTGGCCACAGTCAGTCCAAGGACCGTGGAAAAGCATATCGGGACCTGTTAAATCAGGCTTGCAGGAATATATATATTTTTTCCTTCGGAAAAAAAAACCTAAACAGAATTAAGCACAATGAGTTCACCACGGCTGGCACAGTGTGACCTATTGATCCTGCATCTGCAGCTCTCCTCCTTGTACGCGTGGGGACCAGCACCCTGGGCTGGCACCAAAGCAAATCATTAAAAGCAAATCATTAAAAGCTCCATGTCCACCCCCAGCAGACCCCATAGCCCCCCCAGCAGCAGAGGCTGTTTGTTTAAGCTATAGAGACACTCTCAGAGGTTTTAGGTTCTTCCCAGCCCAAAACTCTCTGGCTGATCTCCGGCACAGCCCTCACTGCTGCCCACGGGGAGGAGGACTCCAGGGACACATGGCTGTCACCGACACCGGTGGCACAACTGGAGGTTACCCCGAGCACCCATCCCATACGTGGAGGTGGAAAATCTCCAGCCTTTTACCCAAACCTGCCACAGCCTGTTTTCCTGGGGGAAACGAGCTGGGGTGTTAAGAAATAATCAGTAATTACACCCTAGAGTAACTAGACTCCACTTCAGAGGCAGAAATAAAACCTAGATTATATTTTATTTCACTTTAAGCACAACGTTTTCCCTCCCTGGGCTCGGAGCAGCTCCCTGGACACCCGCTGCCCCGCGCAGGGGCCTCTTCCCCTCTAAACATACATTTTTTCACCGCAACGAAGCCCCAAATGCAGTCGGGACCCTGCAGCTCCACAATAACCCTCCTGTTCTGCCCTTCCAGGCCCACGGTCCCTCCAAGAGGCTCTTTGAAACCCTCCTGGAGCCGGCACAGAAGGGCCATTGTGAGGCCCCATCGCTTGCACAGGAATTTCACCTTGGGGCTGGGGTGGAGGGAGCCGGGGAACACACGGCCTCTGTTCTCCCCCCAGCCCCGAACAAACATCATTCACTCTACCCCACTGGCTTCTTTTAAATGAGAATTAATTCATTTAAATAAAAAGTTGCGTTTATTCCGAGGTCTGGGCCCGGGTGTGCTGCTGTTCAGAAGGGAAATCACTTGAGTAAACTGTAATTTTTTTAAAAAATAATCCAGAAATCCTAATCAAGCACCTGAATGACAAAAACGCTGTCCCCCTGTGCTCCTGGGGAGCAAAGCTTTGGTGAAATCAGCACACAGAGCAGGAAAAATCCCAATCAGTCCTCTATTCTGGCTAGAAATGGAGCCCAAAGTCTCTTTTGAACAATTCCTGCCGTCTGAAAATAGTGTGAGCTGCTGAACTGAGATGGAAGCAAGGACAGGAACAGCACAGTCCTGCTGCCTGCCCCAGTGTCCGTCTCGGGCACATCACAGCCCCAGAGGATGGGCTGGGACACCCAAGGAACCCACCTTCTACCCACCCTGCTCGTGTTTGCTGGGGTGACATCAGCTACCCCGTGTCTGGGGACTCCGTTAGGCTCTAATTTCACATCTCCCGAACAGGAATTGGTTACAGATGTCTTCTCCTTACCCTGTCACCTGGCTCTCCACGAATTCCAGTTGGACCAGGAAGGCCAGGCTCACCGCTGGCACCTTTGGGACCCTGTTAGGAAAACAACAAAGGAAGAGCTACAGCTTATAGTTCCAGGAAACCCTGACTATCTCGACATCCCCAGAGTTCAACACTCTCCATGTCACCTTCAAAAAGGTCATTTGTCTTCGATGTCCTCTCTCCTTTCCCCACCCAGGACCTAGGGATCACCTGCTGACTGCTGGTACCACTTGCGTTGGTCGGAAGAGCTCACCAACTTCTGCCCCACCACGTTTCAGCCACCCGGGCAGAGTGCCCCAGGTCTTTTGCTGCAACTCCTGACCGAGTGATGCTCCCAGAAGGTACCACCCTACACTGGTTTTCAGCTGGTTTCACTGGTTCTTTCCCCACCCAGGACCTAGGGATCACCTGCTGACTGCTGGTACCACTTGCGTTGGTCGGAAGAGCTCACCAACTTCTGCCCCACCACGTTTCAGCCACCCGGGCAGAGTGCCCCAGGTCTTTTGCTGCAACTCCTGACCAAGTGATGCTCCCAGAAGGTACCACCCTACACTGGTTTTCAGCCGGTTTCACTGGGGAAACAGTGATGCTGGCTGTGAACACTCCCATGGAGAGGGGAGGACAAAACATGAGACCCCCCCCATGCAGCAGAAGGAGGAGTTGACTGAAGATGCACAGGCTGGGAGTGCCCAGATCCAGGAGGAATTAAGGTGTCTTTACAGAGGGCAAACTCAAGCCTTTCCTTTGCAAACAAATGGTAAATAGACATTGTTCCAGCAGGCAGACCATCCAGCCTCCTGCTGCTTCTACGGTGCTGCCTTAATGAAGGTGTCAATCTGGTTCTGGCCATTTCTTCCATCACTTGTTGCCATCACACACTTGTCTGGCCAGAGCTTTGCAGAACAGTGGCCGGCCAGGACGTGATACACATTAAATTACCCCTGGAAATTAACTGCACATTAAATTACCCAGGTCAGCATACCCACCTGGAAACCTCTGACACCGGGGGCTCCCACGGGGCCTTGAAGACCAAGTGGGCCCTGAAAAAGAGAAAGAAAAGCTTTGGTAAGGAGAAAATTTGGGGCCAGGTAAGTCCCTTGGGTGATTAGATTGGCTCCAGTGGCTCAGTGGCATTGCTGGTAGACCTGATGAGCCACTGTGAAGCAGAGCTCGGGGTTTATTTATTATGGTTAATATTATTATTTGTATATATTAATGCTCAATGACACAGCATGCTCATGAGCAGTAAAGATCAGGGACAGCAAAAGGTGGAAGCACACCAGAGCACAGACAATATACAGTAAAGGGGATCATGACCCCAGTATTACACTTTTAATTGATCCAGCTCTGCAAGAAACTACTGTAAAACACTTGCTATGGGTTCTTGGCCGTGAAAAATGGCAATTGCGTCCACTTGCTTGGACACACTTTGTAGCAGCAACACAGGAAAAGCCCCTTATGCTGTTAGTGCAGGTGCTTTTCAGAGCACGGCTCATTAGACAGAGCCTGAACGTTAGAACATTACCATTAGGAGTCTCTATTGCTTTCTACTGAGAAAAATCACATGCAATAAAAATCTTGGGTGAAAAGAGCCCCAAGTAATTTAGGTGTCTAAATCCCATCTCGGAAAGTGTCTCTTCTTGAAACAGATGCCTCAAGCAAAGCTCTGTCACGAGGTGGGATGGGTAAGAACAGCAGGAGATTCCCAACAGGTCTGAAGCTTTTTAACCCTTTTCAAGCCCCTGCCATTCACCCTGAGGATGGGTTTCCCTGCCTGTACGGCTTTGGGTTTTGCAGTGAAATTCTACAGCTCCAAGGAACACGACACAGGAACGGGAGGGATTTCACGTTCCACGAGCTGGTGCCAACGCACATCGCAGCAACCTCAGGGGAGTTTTGCTTCATTAATGATTCAAATTCAGCACAAGCTGAACGTGATTATCACCACCCAGTCAGGGAACTGCTGGCTGTCCCATCTCTGCTGCCTGAGCTGTAGCAGCCCCACAACCTCCTTGGACAACTACAGCTTTCTTTGCCAAACTTTGCAAGTGCACGGAGCCGCCAGGGAGAGCAGGACCTGACCCACTTATGGGGCAGTAATTCTTCTGTGGCCAAAACTCCCCAGAGACAATGCCAAGAGAGAATGTGGCCTGTTGTTTTATCCAGAGACTAATCCCAGGTACCCAACTCGACTTTGGTCCCCCTGTGATTTACAAGCAGCCTGGTACTCACGGTTGCTCCTCTGGGTCCTGGCAGACCCCTCTCTCCAGGAACACCAACATCACCCTGGCAAGAACACCACCGTCAGTCACCAAAGTCATTCAGGAGCCACAAATCCACCCTTTTCCAACCCACTGCAGAGCCAGATTCCTGGATCCCAGGCTCTTTCAATCCCAAATTCCCTGTCCCATTGCCCCATCCACAAGCCCTGCTTGCATGGGGCTGCCTGGGAGTGCTCATCCCCGTGCATTACAGGCACTTATCATGTTATTAAAAGCTTTATTGGTGCAAGGAAGCAGCACACGAGCCCCAGCTTCACTGCTTGGTTTAAAACACCCTCAGCAAAGCTCAGGATAGGTGTCAATGATGGGGATACGTACAGGGATGCCCGGCTCTCCAGAGGGACCTGCCTCTCCCATCTCTCCAGGGCTGCCCTGCAGGGGAGAAAGCAAACACTCAGTCAGGGCACAACTTTGGAGAAAGAACAGAGGAGGGAGTCAGAACCCGGGTCAGGAAATCAAAACAGCTTTAAACATTTACAGTTTTAAGACCAAGAAGAGAAAACTCTAAAGAATGGTTATTTAAAGAACATTTTGTGGGCATTTAAAGACATTTTGTGGACATTTAAAGAGCAAATCAGCTGTAAGTCCTGTCCTGGGAGCAGGGAGAGCTGCCAGCCCCAGGCCAGTGCCACCACAGCCCATCTTGGACTGAGCTCTTTTGGAGGGATGCTCAGGACTCCCCATTTCATTCATTTCCTCATCACCTTGATGCAGGGAGAAGTGTCTTCCTGCAGTGCTATCTCATGCATGAAGATTAACAAGAATAACGACGCAGGTGACAAGTTTAGTAGCTTCCCCACCAGTACCCACCATTAGAAAGATTCACTTACTGGTTCACCCTTTGAGCCTTTAATACCTGCTCTTCCAGGCAGCCCCTGAAAAAAATAAAACCCAACCCCAATATTAAAGCAAGATCAGAAGAAGTGGAGTTATTAGATTTGTTATTCTGGTCTGATTTGACACACAAGGAGCAACGTTTGCTTGAAGCAATGGAGGATTTACATTTCTGCAGCTTCCACCATGAAAATTATGGCTTTAATTCCCCTCTTGTTGGCTGCACTAACAGCTCCACATACGCTAATCCTGGACAATTAGAGCACAGAGGAGGAATATACAAATAGAGCAACAGCAGCAACACTTTGCACAGCAGAAACCTCTCTCCAGGGGAGTTCAAAAATATTCTGTAAGACAGGAAGAAAGGAATACTCTACCTCTATTTAAATAGTTGGAAGATTGGAGAGATGAAAAACTTTGCCAACAAACTCTCGTAAGGCAGGGACAGAGCTCAGGATATTGTTTAATTACAGTTACTTGTATCCCAGCTCTTACCCTCCTGCATGAGGGATGCACATCACTGGGACGTGAAAGAGAAAATCCCTCTCAAATATAAATTTTAAACAGAGCCAAAGCAGCCAAAAGCCAGGGTATCACTGTATTAGTATTTGGTGCTACTCCAGATGTTTTCTGCTCTGTCTTGTATACGGCTCCCCTGTTTGTATTGTGGGACAAGGGCATTTCCTCTTGGCTTCTATGGAGCCCCTTGTGAGACAACACCCAAACCAACCCCCCTCTCCCCAGGAAGGGTCTCTGTAGATTCTGTCTTGTATATGGCTCCCCGTTTGTAAGGTGGGATAAGGGCATTTCCTCTTGGCTTCAATGGAGCCCCTCATGAGACAACACCCAAACCACCCCCCCTCTCCCCAGGAAGGGTCTCTGTAGACAGGCCAGGCTGCTGTACCCCCCGAAGGTGACGGGTCCTGCTGCCATACTCACAGGGAGTCCGTTTGGTCCCTTCTCTCCAGGAGCACCCATGCGAGCTGCATCACCCTGCGGATATTGAGAGGTCAGGAGGGACCTTCTGGTACTGGAAAACGGTCTGACACGTGTGGGGGACACACTCCCAAACAGGCATTTGTAATAGTCTCCCTCCCCGGGGCCAAGAACCCATTGTGTCTACAGGAGGTGGGCACCCAGTGGATGCCCAGAGCTCCCAGGTGTGTCCCTTGTCCCCAGGCAGCTCCCAGCCTTCCTTGAAGGACACGGTCCACGTTCCTGTGGGATCACCATTCAAACACCAGGCAACTGGTACCTGACAGCACTTTGTCCACAGGCAATTAAAATAAACAGATGCCTCTGTCAACAGCTCTGAAAAGGCATCTCTGAAGGCCTCGAGTCAGCCAATAGGAACTGCAAAGTCTAGGGACACGGCTGAGTTCAGATCATATGTGCATGGCCCATATGTGCATCTTCTTTCTTTAGGGAATTTCCTTGGGATTAATTAACAGAAGCAACTTCTCTCTTCTTCACTAGTTACACTGCTGGAAAGGCCCTTTAGAAGCAGCAGCTTTCCAGCCATGCTCCTCCTTGACAAGCACCAGCAGCTTTGCAATCCACATGGGACACCAACGGAAATCTTTCCTGCAGCGTTTAAGTAGGACTTTACAAACCTTCTCACCATCGAGTCCAGGAGCTCCATCTCGCCCATCCTTGCCAGGCATGCCCTGCAACCACACACGACACAGGTTAGGGCTGTGGAGCAGATACCATGGTTTGCAAAATACATTCACATCAAAGAACCTTCTGGCAACGGGTCTGACTCCAGTTGTACTGGGGGACAGGGAGATTTTTTTCATCCCCAGCAGTACAACTGAGCCTGGCCCAGCCAGGACTACACTGAAGGTTACACAGACCCACCGAGCAGAAGTTTGATAGCAAAGACTGTAAAATGCAAGATTCCTCCCATCGTGTTTTATCTCACCATCCACAAGCAGAACAGTGAGACTTTTGCATCCTACTTAATTGACTTACGGGTTCTCCTATGAGCCCCCGAGGGCCTGGGTTTCCTTTTGGTCCAGGTCTACCCTAGAAATCAACAAGAAATTCCACGTTACTCAGGACAAAACCCTTAAGAACAACCGGTCAACAAAGACAACACTCAAACTCTGTGGGGACATTTCATTCAGCTTGTGCTGGCTCCTGTCCTGTTCCTGGAGGTACAGTGGTTCACACCAGAAAACTGGCCCAATGCTGGGAAAATTCTTGGTCGTTTCAAGGGACGGAGATGTAAGATCCCATCCTTGCACTCTGGAGTGTAAGAAGCACTTAGGCATCTTTAGCAAGACTTAAAAATCTCATTTTTGAGAGGAATACTTTCATCTCTTTGAAATAAAGGGAGGGCAAGCTCTAATAGACACATGAAACAGACTTCTTTACACGTCACATCCAAAATTGGAGCGGACGGGTGTTTTTCTGCACTTACAGTGTCGCCTTTGGGCCCCCTGAACCCTTGAGGTCCTTTGGTTCCTTGGTCTCCCTGTGGCAGAGGAAGAAAAGTCGTTAAGCATCTTCAGCAGGCAGTGACAAACACTAACGTTTCAGGGGTGCAAAGGAAGGTTTTTGGGCTGTTTGCTGCCATCAGCAGAGACGGGAGCTGGGCTGCGCTTCCTCAGTCACACGCTGTGATTCCTGACACACAGACAATCGCAGCAGGGACTTCACCAACAACCCCTCGGGGCAGAGACCATCCTCCCCCTCATTTCACAGAATCACAGAATCTTCCAGGTTGGAAGGGACCTTAAAGATCATCTTGTCCAACCATCAACCTAATTTTGACAAAAATAGACACCCACACAACAAACAAAAAGCAACACCATCACTAAACCATACCTCCCAGCACTACATCAACCCGTCTTTTGAACACCTCCAGGGATGGGGCCTCAACCACCTCCCTGGGCAGCCCATTCCAATGGCTGAGAACCCTTTCGGTGAAAAAACTTTTCCTAATATCCAGCATGAACCTCCCCTGGTGTAACTTGAGGCCATAAGTTAATAATTTAATGAGGCGTTTTCTTACGATGGAGGGAAAGACATGATGAGATCTGGGGCAGGTGAAATAACATTGCTCAAACTGGAGGGAAAAAGGCAGAGGGGATAATCTGGTGGAGCCGGTCAGCACAGCCCCCCTGTTCACCAGCAGCAAAGAGTTTAGTGCAGGAGTAATAAACGTTAGGTTTTGGCTGTGGGGCCGTGGGGATGGTGAGCAGTAGATACATACAGCTTTCCCTGGAGGTCCTGGGATTCCAGGTGGCCCTCTGAAACCAATGTCACCCTGCAAAGCATAACACATCACTGTAAGGTGGTGGTTGGTGGAGGGGGAAGTAACAGTATCCCCACCTTACACCGCAATCTAAGAAAACACACAAAGCCCTGGAAAGCCACCCCATAGTTGTTGCTACCTGCCAATAGAATCTGGCAAAAGATTCCCCCCAAACAAGCAGGTTTTCACTCTGGATCCCCCCAGCATTGTCTCTGTGATACACTGGTATCAATTCCTGGCCTCGCTATCTTGATCACGCTTTTGTTCCTCAATAAATGCATGGCTTTATCAAATTCCAACCCATTCAGCCTCTAGGGCAATGGTCAAGGGACTTTGGCAAAAGTCCAAAGCCACAATGAGGTGGAGACCGACCCTGTTCTCACTGAGGAGACAGTAAGGACAAATGCCACCTGGACCTTGCACGAGAAAAACTGGTGGTGGAGTGGAAAAAAATAAAAAATAATCAGAAGGTTTTCTTACCCTGTCACCAGCTGGACCCATTGGACCAGGGAGGCCTCTCAATCCTCTTGGGCCCTAATTAAGAAAACAAATCAGTTAAAACCCAATCACTGCTAAACATAAAACAGCAGAACAGCATGATGTAGCCACTTATCAACACAGAGAACATTAAGAAGCAGTGAAGAGCAGCAGAAAGCTCAATCTTCTGATGCACAAACAAGACACTTTCCCTTTCAGTGATGAGCTCTGAGCAAGTAACACTGAAGACACCCCATGCAGAGAGACATCCGGAGTCCTGCTGTCCCCAGTCCAGTTCAGCCTCAGATCCACCCAAAACCTGCCCAGGTCTCTCCTGGTGTACCAGCAAGACAGTGGCTATCATTTGGATGTTTCATCCAAGGTGAGGTGCCAAAAGCAGGACCTGAATTAAAGCTCAGTGAAACCAGCACCATTTGTTTTTTCACCAGCATCATCACATCCGTGATTATGCCAAGGCAGGAGCTTGTTTGTGTAACACAGGGTGATTGATAGCACCACTGAGTTTCATGGTGAAAAGGTCCCAGGAACTGGTCTGACCAGAAGACGTTACCTGCAGGCCAACGCTGCCGGGGATGCCTGGGGGACCAGGGGGGCCAGGGTTTCCCTGGAAGAGAAAAAATTAATTAGACAAAGGGCAAGATAGCACGAGGCTGCCAACGCAAAGCCAGGGCCCTCCCCGTCTTATTTCTCCTTGAGCTCCCTCCCCCTCA
>NW_015090780.1:3132245-3162637 GCF_001431845.1 Calidris pugnax
TTTTCTTACCCTGTCACCAGCTGGACCCATTGGACCAGGGAGGCCTCTCAATCCTCTTGGGCCCTAATTAAGAAAACAAATCAGTTAAAACCCAATCACTGCTAAACATAAAACAGCAGAACAGCATGATGTAGCCACTCATCAACACAGAGAACATTAAGAAGCGGTGAAGAGCAGCAGAAAGCTCAATCTTCTGATGCACAAACAAGACACTTTCCCTTTCAGTGATGAGCTCTGAGCAAGTAACACTGAAGACACCCCATGCAGAGAGGCATCCGGAGTCCTGCTGTCCCCAGTCCAGTTCAGCCTCAGATCCACCCAAAACCTGCCCAGGTCTCTCCTGGTGTACCAGCAAGACAGTGGCTATCATTTGGATGTTTCATCCAAGGTGAGGTGCCAAAAGCAGGACCTGAATTAAAGCTCAGTGAAACCAGCACCATTTGTTTTTTCACCAGCATCATCACATCCGTGATTATGCCAAGGCAGGAGCTTGTTTGTGTAACACAGGGTGATTGATAGCACCACTGAGTTTCATGGTGAAAAGGTCCCAGGAACTGGTCTGACCAGAAGGTTTGTGTAACACAGGGTGATTGATGGTACCACTGAGTTTCATGGTAAAAAGGTCCCAGGAACTGGTCTGACCAGAAGACGTTACCTGCAGGCCAACGCTGCCGGGGATGCCTGGGGGACCAGGGGGGCCAGGGTTTCCCTGGAAGAGAAAAAATTAATTAGACAAAGGGCAAGATAGCACGAGGCTGCCAACCCAAAACCAGGGACCTCCCCGTCTTATTTCTCCTTGAGCTCCCTCCCACTCAGATTTCTGCTTCAGAATTTGCTTCTCCTTCACAGGCAATTTCTTCCACGTGCAAGCACACTTGATCAGTCAGGAATTTACCTGTGTGATTAACACAGGACTTCTTTCCTGAGCTGGCATCCCTGCACGTGAAAGTTAACTTAAGGAATTGATCTTAACAAGATTGTTACTGGGAAGATGGATTTTCTTGAAGCATTAGCACCCAGTCACACATGCAGAGCAAGGGAAGCCAACACACTTCAGTCATGGTAACTTCTCCTTGCTCTTCAGCCAACTCCCTCATCCCTCCCTCTCTTCTTGAAGAAACTACCCGTTACGGTGCTTTTAAAGAGAAAAATCCTCCCCCATCCACCTTAAACTGAAGTTTACCTTTTCTCCGTCTTTTCCTATTTCACCAGGTTCTCCTTTGTGACCAGTGTGTCCCTAGAAGTAAGAGCTCCAATTATTCACATTCCAGTACAGGTTTGCTTCAAAATTTCACTTTTGTGAGGCAGCTGTGAGGTCTAAACCCACGCAGCACGAATGACTTACTGGGAAAATAATCTATATACCTGCTGTAAATATGTGAACGTGGGTCACTTCTGGGGTTAATTAACCCTGCACCGTTCCTGCATCAGGCATCATTGCGCCAAAATTGATCTTAGTTTCAGGAAATGCCCAGATTTAGTTGTCAAGAGTGACTTGCAGTAAGACCAGGCTACAGGTCTCCGCACACCATTCTCAATTACAGGTCAGGGATCAGAATTCAGTCCCTATTACTTGAGCATCGTTGTGCCAAAATTGATCTAGTTTCAGGAAATGCCCAGATTTAGTTTTCAAGAGTGACTTGCAGTAAGACCAGGCTACAGGTCTCCGCACACAATTCTCAATTACAGGTCAGGGATCAGAACTCAGTCCCCATTACTTTTGAAAATGGGGCTGAGAAGCTTCTGAAGACCCCATTCTGCATCTTTAACCTCCCTTTTTGTTTAAGTCATCTTTAATGTCTGCATCATCCAGCTTGCAATGACATCCACGTCCCACTGAAATCTTTTCTATAAAACTCAGATACAATTTGCTTCTTGGCTCCCTTCCTACTGTTGTGGGAGAGACCCAGAACTAATTTCAGCCATGGCAGATGCTGTTCCTCACCACGCAAAAGGTCCCGTGCATCATTTGCATCATAATTGGAGACCTTCACAGGTTTTTCCATTTCATAAGCTATGAATTTTGAATAGCTTTTCCCTAAACATGGTGTATTTCTAACGATATTTATGACTCAGCCCAGAGACCAAACAGACCTGCAAAAGGTCAGTTCATGAGGAATTAGAGCATTTCCCAGGAGATGGTCCATCCATTGCCAACTTCTGCTAAATCCTGCTAAAATAACTTGAGTAACTCATTACTTCTGCTCCCTGCTGGAGTGTAACTACCGCACAGCACTCATGTGAATCATAGAGGGGACAGGGAAGGAGCTGTTTGATTACTGAGTGAGGTCTCCTGAGGGTTGCAACCTAGAATTTATGTACCAGAATCAAACAACATAAACAGAAAGCTGCTACACCGGGTAGAAAATGACAATTAAATTGTATTCAGTCATGCAAGTTATGTCTTGCTACAGTAAAGCGTGTATCTCTCTGTGTACAGGGTCTGGGAGTGCAATTTAAGAACTGCTGAGATTTTTTTTTTACAGCTCTCTGAAGTCTGAAAAGGCAGCACAGGGTTCTTGAGGCAGCCCTGAACCCCTGCTCCCTGCCTGCTCCTGGTCAGGCTTGTGTGCTCTTTTAACCTTTAGGCTTGTCCCAGGCAAAGGGTTAAGTTTCATTTGTAGGAATAAATGGCCACAGTTAAAACAAAGAATGCAATATCCTGCAAGGTATTTTTCTTACCTTGAACCCCGGCATCCCTGGGGGACCTGGAGGGCCTGGTGGGCACAGAGCTGGGCACTGCAAGGAACAGAAACAGGCTTTGGTTCATCAAGCACAGCCAGCACAGCCAGGGAAGACGGTTTCATTGCTTGGGAGAGGTGAAAAAGTCACGTGGGTTTTGGCTCTATGTTCACTAAATTTAATTCATTCATAACATCATGTATTCCCTGGCATCTCCCTATGAAAGAGGGCCCTGAACAGGTCCTCAGTAACCCAGTAACCCACCAAATAGTGATTTATGAATGGTCTGCTTCACTTCCAGCATGGGCTGTGGGAAATTGTGAAGGCTGACAGTGGCCCTGAACAGGTCCTCAGGCACCCAGTAACCCACCAAATAGTGATTTATGAATGATCTGCTTCACTTCCAGCATGGGCTGTGGGAAATTCTGGAGGCTGACAGTGGTCCACAGTCCAGAATGCTGGAGAACCGCAGCTCCCCGTGAAGCTGGATGGGTATTTATCTTGTAAATTGTCAGAAACACATTTAATTCTGTGCATTCATTGACCTTGGGCTCTAAATTCACTATATTTAATTCATTCATAGCATCACATATTCCCTGGCATCTCCCTATGAAAGAGGGCCCTGAACAGGTCCTCAGGCACCCAGTAACCCACCAAATAGTGATTTATGAATGATCTGCTTCACTTCCAGCATGGGCTGTGGGAAATTCTGGAGGCTGACAGTGGTCCACAGTCCAGAATGCTGGAGAACCGCAGCTCCCCGTGAAGCTGGATGGGTATTTATCTTGTAAATTGTCAGAAACACATTTAATTCTGTGCATTCATTGACCTCTATTGATTTCCATTAGACAACTTGTCTACCTGAAACAGGACAAGCACCAGAGTTTATCAGAAGGGGAGCCATTAAAAAATTAACCCAAATACCAATAAGCTGGTATCTGCAGATGTCTAGGGGTGGGTAAGCCCCTGGTGGGAATTCCAGTTTGACTGGGAACAAACCAGAACATGCATGGAAATTTAATGGGGACTTAAAAGGCCATATTCTAAAAACTCTAAATAGGCAAGGAGATTTTCTTCTGCAGGTTTTCTTTCATTTGTTTGTTTTTTTTCTTTTAATAAAACCTCAGGCAACACCTCTGTAGCAGAAATTTAATTTTCTAATCTATTCCACAGGGCAACTTAAACTTGCAGAAATAGTATCATTTTCTATTAACTTCCACGTGACTTGCCAGAAGGCAGCTAAACTGACTCCGAGCTTTTTTTGGGGCACGCCAATTAGAAACCCAAAGATGCTGTCACAACAACAGCTGCGAAATCTGGAAATGTCACTTCCATCGTTCACGGACTTAACGCTCCTTTCATTCCCCTGAAAGAAAGGAACCGAGACTTTCTCCTAAGGATGGAAATCTAAACAAAGCATATGCCCACAGGAACCCAGTGCCACCATCCATGGAAATAAACAGCGCAACACGCACGACCTTTTCTCTTGCAAAGCGGGACTGGAAACAGATGCATGAAGAGCTGTTGTCATTTACCAAATGCTAAAAGTTGTTTTGTAAATGAAGAATGTACGAAAAACCTGCCTTTTGGAAAGCAAAGATCAAGGAAAAAAAAAAAAATCAGCACCAGCATTATCCACCTCCTTGAAAGAACATTTCAGTCTCGCTGATACATGGCAGTTTAGACCCGTGTCTGGAGGTCGGGACAGTGCAGGTTAAATGGTCTGACAGACACCCAAGATACTCCAACGGAAAGTCACATCAAGGGTTAAACCAACAAATATTTTCATTGCTACATCCAGGAAAACCTACCTGGAGGTCCCCACCGCCATCGGGAAAGGTGCCTGGAAGACCCTGAAATTCATGAAACGTGGTCTTTTAAATACATCAAGACAAATACCAGGAAGAAATAAAATTCCTAGAAAATGCACTTTACAGCCCCAGCTGAGTTGGATCAGCAGGAGGCAGATTCCCAGCCCCACAGCGTAAAACGCAGCCCCTGAACCCACTGAGCACTATGAACAGCATCAGTCCTCAAAACAGACATGTCAGGGGTGCAATTATCTTCTGGATGAGCTTGGGGAAGGTGATGAAGGTGATAAAGGCCACAATTTGAGAGAAGCAGCTGTGTCTGGCCCTCCTTCAGACCAGGGAAGTCCTTGGGAAAGATCTCCCCATCCCTCCAACCCTCCAGAGACACCACAGCAAACCCAAACCAGAGACCTGCTGGTTTCAAGCCCCCCTTGCTGGCCCTGCAAGGACACATCATGATCCAAGCATCCATATAAACCTCCAGAGACCAGAAAGTCCACCTTGCTATCCATCTGTGCCACAAAGCCTGGATGTCACTGGGTTCCTCCACCCACACAGCACAGCCAATTCACAGGAGATAATGAACACTCACAAGTGAGAAGTCACTGCTGTCCTTGGGACACAATGTTTAGGGCCTGCTGAAACTTAACCCCAAAAGGGTGTGCTCAAGGCAATGGTAGCAAATAAAACACACAAGGTCTGGCAGCAAGAAGAAAATTCTGGATTCTCCACAGGAATTTTCTCACATTTACTTGCAAGTCTCAACTTACGGGAGGTCCGGGTGGTCCAGGAGGCCCTGGGAATCCCGGCAGACCAAAAGGTCCCTAAAAAGAGAAAAAAATAGTAAGAATTTCCCTTCTTGATCATTTAAATGGAAATGAAAAGGGAGAGGAAAGGTGGCTACCGAATACCATTGCATATTTGGGAATGTGGGGCAATGGCACTAAGCTGCACCTTTCTTTCTGCAGAGGCTTCTATGACTGCAAAGAAGACAGCAGAGGCATCTGGAAGAACAGGGATTAGGACAGAAGAACTTATCCCTGCACCTCCATCCCTGCTTCCACTAGCTCTGCACCCCTCTGGTTGAGCTGTGGGCACCCAAACCCAATGGCATCCTTCTGCAGAACAGGGTCCCTCTGATCAGACCCATTTTTGAGGATGCTGAAAGCACAATCCAGTCGGTGACTGAACTCAACTGGAGTGCTCTTTTGGCCTTACTCATAGGTGGTAAAGAAAGATATGGCTGCAACTGGTTGCACATCTTTGGCATTGCACTGGGTGACTGAGGTGACCCTACACAAGCTGATACAAGGAATAGCATCACCCATGGGCGTTTGTAGAGTTTGTAGTGTCTTCACCCTTCCAGAATGGGGTAAGAGACCAGAAATGAACCTCATTCTTCTGTTGGTTGTGGCACGTTCAGTAAATGAGGATCAAATGGTAGGAGAAACTCACAGGAGGACCCCGAAATCCATTTCCACCTGGGAGTCCACTGGGTCCTGGAGGCCCCTGTTGAACAGAGAGAAGAGCTTTACACCCATAGTGACCTCGCAGAGCTGCCAAAGCCCAGGGGCAAACAAACAGTCTGGCTGTACTCATGTGGCTAATCCCCCTGAGGAGCCCAATCCTGCACCCAGACCATCAGTTTACCAACACACATCTTCCTGCTCCACCTTCCCATGGAGAACACCCTTATCATCATCACATGTTGTCCACCATGGTAGATGCCCCAGGCACCCACCAAACCAAAGCTGTCCGAGAATTGGTCACTTCCAGCGATTCCAAGGCTGCTGTGCCTTCAACTGACATCAGTGCCAGCTGCCCTGGGGTTGGGGTAAAAACCCCTAAAAACCCAGAAGGCTGCTGACCTGCAGGACACCACATCCCTCTGCCCAGCACAGGGACTCAAGGCCTAGAGGGGGTTTGTAACACTCAGAGGATCCAGTAACATTACTATCATAATTTAAACCTATTTTTTTGAAAAAAACTCTCATCACTTACTGGAGGTCCTGGTAGTCCTTTGCCCTGGAAACATTTAAAACAGTAATAGATGTTAGAAACTGAGCATACAGGAAGAAAAGCAAGCCTCAGAAAATGCTGCTTAATAATTTTTTTTTCTTGTAAGTTCCCTTAGCACTCCCCTGTCCCCAATTAATGTAATTTGCAATCAGAGCAGAGCTGGAGTCTTGATGAATCCTTTTGTTGCCTCTAATAATTTGTATTCCCATTACATCGCTGTTACCTACGAGACATCTCTAAGTGAAGCCACATACAGTGACATGACAGTGGGACAAAGACATTTAAGAAAACAACATTCTAGTTTATCTATTTTTCCTTTTTTTTTCCCCTTTTAATTTTTGTTAGACATTATCTAATGGCTAATAATTTTGATAGCATTTGATAAGCTAGTCCTTATCCCACGCAGGTCTGGGAGTTACTTACAGCTGGTCCAGGTGGCCCGGAAGGTCCCAATGCACCCTACAGGAATAAATCAGAGTGGAAATTAGCAGGGATAGACCAAACCTCCACGTGAGCAGACACCAACACCCGCTCTCCTTAACACCATCTTTGTTTGAGAACTCCAGCAGTGTCCTATAGTCACAGCACGTGGCTGGAGATGCTCAGCTGAATTCACAAATATAAGGGTAAAAGCTTATGGATAACGACTCTGTCATTCCTAATGAACTACTTGATCGGAGAGCATTTTAAGACAGTAGGGATGGATGCTCAGAACCTCACCCAGCAACTTTCTTCACCATTTGCTGGGCAAGAGAGAGTAGAGACTAAAGCACGAGCTGCTCCTAAAAGACTAATCAGGCACTTCTGCAAGTCACAGCTGGCATCAGATTAGTCTCCATGAATATTTAAAAGTTCATAAATTGAATTTCACCCATTTGAAATATTCTTATTCATAATACTTCCATGTTATAGATCCAATGACTAAATTATCTGAAACTATTTACAAGATCTGGACTCCTTCTAATGAATGTATATTTCCCTTCAAGCAAAGACAAAGATTTGGCAGCTTCTGCCTCTTCACTGTTTCCTTGGCAAATCCCCAATCTCCTTTTGCATTCTTACTCTTAAGCTTGACTAGAGTTTGGTGGTCTTATGTCTTAGACTAGAAATAAGTAATTCTTGAAGTTGTTATGTTCCTGTTTAACCAAAGATAGTGCCACAGACAGACCCACCTTCCTAATCCCTTTGTTGCTTTGCAAAGATGCCAACGCTGGCTGGGAGACTGTAAAATTAATTATAGGTGGTAATTCTGCAACAGAAAGTGAGCGGAAATATAAAAATGAACAAAAAATTCCCAGTGTGGTACACTGAACTTGGCCAGCAGCTGCTAAGATATCTCTAAGAGATACTGGCCAGGTGTGTGTTGCTGAGTGATGGTGTGAGGGCATCCTCGGAAAATACCCGTTGCTGTGGCAGGGAAAGGGAAAGGGGACAAAAAGGGATTACAGCATGAGGCTTCCTCAGTCTCTCGCCAACCCAATTGCCCAAACATTCTCAAAATGCTGCACAGAAGCATCTCGTGAACGGTGTCCTGAGCTGGAATTAAATGGTTTCTACCCCCCAGGACCACAAGAACCGGGCAGACCCGGAAAACCTGCCAACACGCTGCTGCTTATTGCGATCCCAGGGATCCCCTTCCAGCCCTTCCCTGACTTTCTGCTGTGCCAAATGAGATTAGAAATATTTTCCCTCGTTAAGCTTAAGGAGAAAGATACTGGACTCAAGGGCTCATTAGGAGGAGTCTTGTGGAGAGAGGGCTGTAATCCAATAAAAATCAACTCTGCTGCAAATGTCAGCTCATCCCCTTCTCGGGATGCAGGTGACTCTCCCAGTCAATTCCCAGTCAATTTTCTCGTTAGGCTGAAGTCCTCACAACTACTGGTGGTTGTAAAGGACACGCTGGAATCTCCTCCTGTAAAGAAATCATCAAATTCCAGGCACCTACTGACCTACACCCTAATCCTGCCCCACCAAAACCAGCTGTAAAGCGCCCTCCTGCTTTGGCCCACATGCCAAAAGGTTGGCAGATGACCCAAAATTGGCACTTTACTCCCTTTAGTTTTGGTATCTCTGAGGGTGCAAGGTGCAGCACGCAGCAGAGAACGTTCTGGGTATGGTAAAAGATCATCAAGTCCCTGAGTGACCTGATGTGACTCCATTAAGCTCAGAGGAGAGACTGTAATTCACAGCTCCATTTTAATAACACTGTCTGACTCAACTCATTCTCCTGGTAACAATGTTCTTTCTCTTTTGATTAGAAAACAATCCCGCCATAATTTATCACTTTAAAATGATATACTTTATGGATATACAACTACAGAGCAGAGGAAATACTTGATTTAAATGGCATTTGTAAATAAATATGAATAATTATGTTTTCCTCATCGCTTGTAAAGCGCCAAACTTCAAAATGGCCTTTGAAAACTTTGCAATGAAGGACACCAGTTCCTAGCGCTGAGGTCAGAACCCAGCTCATTCTCAGCTAAAAATGAATGTTTTTTTTAATTGAAAAAAACCACACAGGCTTGATCTGATCAGTCTGTAAACAGAACCATGAGAAAAGCTGATAGCGATGGGAGTATTTAAGATAAAAACCATGTTGGTATGCTGCCTTCGCAGCACTCTGACACGAATCACCGTTGGGCTGGTGAATTGTGGCAGAGAGAAAAATGCTAAAAAAATTTAGCAATAATGTATTACCAAAAAGTGTCTTCCCTGAGCCCACTTCCGAATGCTGAACACCTTTGCTCTCAGGCTCTCCAATTCAGAAAAACAAGCTTATTCAGCAGAAGTCAGAACATTAAGCATGAATTCAATCCCACAACAGTCAGCAGCCACCTCCTTATTTCAGTGATTCCTGAGACCAAAATGTGTTCTTAAAGCTGGGCAGAAGAAAGCAAGCCAGGATAACAACGCCCTCCTTTCAGAGTGCTAGAGATTTACAGTTTTTCCTTTTTCCGGGCTTTTCTTAGACCAATTAAAACAATTTTCCAGACGGACCACTGACCTTGAAAAGCTCCCATAAAGGACAACAGGCCCCAGGTTTGCCCCATGCTGACAGCCTGGGTTACAGGACATGGGAAAGAATGTCAAATGAGGGGACATAGTTAAGGTAACCGTGTTTGTGTTCTCCTACTGAACAGCTGAAAAGGAAGTTCTTGTACCCAAAAATTATCTGCTCAATTACCTTGCAAACCAGGAGCTTGTGGGCTAAAGCAGGCACGGGCAAATCCTACCACCAAACATAAAGCAGGGGCACAAAACTGCTCAGTCTTCCATGTGTGGTCCTGGGCTTTTCTATTTTAAAAGCCAAGGGATCGGTTCCCTGAAGGGGTTGGACTCTTGCCACAGGCTGTCCAAGAAAGTCAGGATATCATGGCCCTGGGTCTCCGGGGACAAGGATGGGCACGAGGACAAGCAAAGGGGATGGGTTTTAGAGCAGTGCCAATGGATGGAGACTTGGAGCTACGACCCAGACCTTGGCTCCTGCCACTCAGCTTTCCCAGTGACCAAGGAAACTTTGTCTCACCCATGGGAAAGGAAGAAGAGATTATCAAGGAAAGGAAGAAATGTCTTTATCACTCATCCCTTTAACTAAATGAGGCAAACTCACATAGTTTAGAGCTTTGGGCACCTCCTTGAGGCAACAAATGGATTATTGAGATATACTGGACATGTTAGAAAACTCCACCTTTTTTAACCCTGCAGGCTGTGATGTGTGTTCAGCCCCTGGTTCATGAGACCAGGAAACCAGCTGTGGGTACAAGCCTTATCTTCCCTGGGAGACAGGAAAATAGCCATTCTGTGCCAAATGGCTCACTAATGTTTAGTTCTTAATGTCACAAGGAGTCTTAAGTGCCTTTCCAGCCCCGTTGTAGATGATGGGAAGGACATCTGTACCATCACAGGCACATCTCTATCCCTGTGGTGCCCCTTAGCAGAGCTGTAATACACAGGAAGCAAGAAAAAATTCTTATTTCTTGCTATGCTGGCTGGGGAAGTCTATGCCAAAGCAGCTAATAATGTCAGCCATATGGACAGCCCCAGAACTAATGAAAGGCAAAAGTTAAAACAGTTAATAGACGGTGGCAGTAATTATAAACATAACGGAGCTGCACACTCAGGCTGCAAATAAAAGCCAAAATAGCTTCACTTCGATAAACTTTGTAATTAAGTTTATCAACAGCCTCAAGGAACTTTTTAGACCCTTGAAATATCACCAGAGCTGTTCTGCTCTGGTACTCACTGAGCTACCCCAGCCCGTTCAAAGCCATGGGAAAGAAAGATGAGTCTCACGCCCTTCCTAATGAAAAGCCATCTGGGGTTTTATTTCAAGGGCCCAAGTATTCTGCAAGGGTTTACAGATAAATAAGCCATTGTCATCAATGCTCAAATGTCACCAATTTACAAAGGAATGAGAAATCATCAAGACAAGCAGTGACAATATTCATTTACAGGGACTCGGGATCTAATGTGGTACTCACACGGTCTCCTGGAGGCCCATTCAGGCCAGGTGGGCCATCCGTTCCTGTTAAACCCTGTAAGAAAACCAGAAAGATAAGTGTGAAATCAGAGAAATATAATAACAAGAGCTGTAGGAAGTCCCTGTCCCCATCATCTGGATGACAAAATACTCACGTCCACTCCAGGAAGGCCAGGCAATCCGGCTTCACCAGCTGCTCCAGGCTTCCCTGGTGCACCTTTTGGCCCCTAAATCAGACAAAAAGGCAATTGTTTTTAACATAATAACAAGTGAAACATGGCATGTGTTGATATGGGGTACAAATTTATTTGTTGATGTGTTAATCTTACACCATGGAAGAATTCCTGCAGAGATATGAAACTTGCCATGAACCCACATCCAAATCCTAACTACGTTTCAATGCTCTGGCTCAGTTCTCTGCAGCTCAATTAATCATTTGCAAATATAATTACCCATAAGAGGGGTAGGAAAGGATGGGGGAAGTGGCCCAAAGCAAAGAGCTGTGCCACCTGCTACAGTTTCCAGCACCCTTTGGCAAACCAAGGAGCTGAAACAGACTTGGACCAATGCCAGAAATAACCCCAAGTGTGTGGCTGGGTACCAGCTTCTGTTCTACTGGTGATGGGCCTGCTTTATTTCATGCATATCCTCCCCTAGAAAAGGAAGCAGGAGAATGCATTTGTCCCCAGGACCAGCACTGAGCCTCCCCACTCCTGTGTGCCCCTTATGGGAATTCCACTGCAATCAAAAGGAAAACCAAGCCAGTATGTCTTAGCTCTTGCACTGTGTCCCTCTCAAAAGAATGAACAGGTCAATGTCAACCAGAAGATACTTACTGGTGGGCCTGGCAGACCGGGAGGGCCCGGCTCTCCCTAAATGAAAGAGAAAAGACATCAGTGTTAGTTCTGAACCTCGACTTTCTGCTGACTGTTTGCAAGAGTTTCCCAACTGTCACAGAGCAAAAATCCCCCTTCACGCCCACTCCAAGATCTACCACCCTCACCCTTGTGAAGCTGATGCTTTGGATCAAGGACAAACCTTTTCCATGCCTACAGTAGCAGATTTGGTGAAACCCACATCCTCCCAGAGAGAACTCGTGCTTCTGAAAAGAGCCCAACACCTGCAACTTCTTCCATATGCCCTTAGAAATTATTTGCTCTTGGGCTGTCTGCAAGTGGGGCAGAGAGGAAGGTGGATGGCTACCAAGGCTTTCAAACATCTTCCTGATGAAACAGAGGGATACAGGGATAAGCTCCAGGTACCCAGGGCACAGTATGAAACTGTGGTACTACCAGGAGCTGAGGATATCAAAAAGTGAAGAACAAACAAGCTGTCTACAATGATTTTCTTCATATGACTGAACTTTGACAGGAAAAGCAAATGAACAAAGCCCCCAGCTGATTTCCACCTAATCCAATTGCACAATCTGGATTAAACCCCACTTTTATAAAATATTTCAAAAGCGCTCATTTTTTCCTATCCTAATGGAAAGTAGCTTTTAAGAACAGCATTAAAATTGTTTGAGAGACAATATTTTTAAAGTCTTTGGATCAGTCCTTCTAGCTCAGCCACCTGGAACATCAGTCAGGAGCTTGCGTGGACCTCAGACAAGAAGATATTTGTGTTTTGTTATTAGACCCCAAAAGAGGCAATCATTTCTGAGCAACTGGAGCTTGGTTTCCCATCTCAACCTACATAAAATCACTTTGTGTCCCAATTCCAGACATCTGGATGGTACCCTCCCCTCCTGGTTTGAGGATAAGTGCAGTAAACAGTGGGAGAGACTCGGGTATTGCAGGCGAGCAGAGGGGAAGGGGCATGTTGATACCCTGGAAGAGGAAAATCTATATGGAAAAACGGTGGTTATCAACAGAGTGAGGCCAGAAATAACACCATCCCCACCGTGGGGCTGATAATTAGGAGTTAGAAGGGAGTAAGAAGAAGTGTGGAATTCATAGCATGTTTCTATATTGACCATGTCGGCAACTGTGAAGTCTGTGGGCAAATCCCTCAAGACTGGCTGCCTTGATTTGCTCAGGCCAGGATTTACGTATCGCTCCGGTGACCCATCAACGCACAGACCAGAGGGTCCTTGAACAGAGGGATCTTTGTGCTCTGGCTCGCTGAAGCAACGCCTTTGCTGTCCTTTGCCCATGGATTTTCCATAAATAGTTATCATTATCATAGGTGGGGAAGGTCCCCTGCCAAGGAAATGAAAGGAGCAGTTCTTTTGCAGGGAATGGTTGGAGAAGGCAGCTAGAAATGGCACTAAAGGTGGTTAACTCTCTCCCTCCATCACTCAAGGTTCCCAGCTCCTTGCATTTTTTCTTGCCTGTGGGACAGCAATCCATACAGTGAGGTCACAGCATCAGCAAAGGCTGGTTGGCACCATCTTGAACCTTGATCCCGCCAGCGTGGACCCCTGTGGGACTCTGCAGGAGCACCAGAACTTCAGTCAGCTGCATCAAAAGCCTAATCAGCGTTTATACCCCTTAATTCCAGATGACTGGGAATTAGAGGCAAAGGCTGTCAGCAGAAGGCAATGCTCTCCTGGTGCTACACCAGAGGGAGGGAAGTTTACTCTTTCTTAGCAAGTCAAGCCAGGAGATGGAAAGTTGGGGGGAAAAAAAAAAAAAAAGCAAGCTTGATTTTTGAAAAGTGACAATTGCTTATTAGCAATTTGGGGGATTACATCCCCAGAAATAATTCAGAGGAACTTGTCGCTAATTGTTGCCATCATAACATGCTGTTTCTATTCTTAGGAGAGAGAGATTTTGCTTGTTACCGATTATGAAACGTGAAGCATGTTAAAGGCTGTAATCATAAAAGATTTCAGAGGGACTCAACGTTGCAGCTCTGGCTGAAAAGCAGGAAGGAAAGCAGCAGCTTCTAGAAATTGTGCTTATGGGGTTCATCTGAGGTTTGTTCGGAGATATCCTGAATAATTCAGCCCCATGTTATGCACAGCTCGTGGCTGATGGGGAGGGACTGCTCAACACCTCGGCAGCACTCAAAGACCATTCAGTGACTCTTCCCACACAGCATCCATCCAAAGCCATCTGTGAAGATGGCCCAGCTTGAGCAGCTTAGAAAGTTCAGGAAACGTGCATGGATACAGCCCAGAAAAGTGCCAATTGGGCCTTAATAACAAAGTCTCATCTTTAAAGAAAAGAAATAAAATAATGGTCTCATTATTTGGAGTGGTAGAATTGATGCTGCTGCTCAGGGTCCACACGATCCTCTCCATGCAGTGCTATGAAAATGCAGAGCAGCACTGGATTTTACACAACGTAATTTTTTGGCAGTTACTGCCAGTTAAGGCCAATTGGGCCTTAATAACAAAGTCTCATCTTTAAAGAAAAGAAATAAAATAATGGTCTCATTATTTGGAGTGGTAGAATTGATGCTGCTGCTCAGGGTCCACACGATCCTCTCCATGCAGTGCTATGAAAATGCAGAGCAGCACTGGATTTTACACAACGTAATTTTTTGGCAGTTACTGCCAGAAAAATGGTAGCCCTTAACCTGGGAAGCTGTACGACTGTGCTCAACACCAGCCACAGCCCTGCACCTCTTCTCCTACGCAACTCCTTACAGGACTCCATGTCCTGATGAACAGCAGAAACCATCCCAGAGCCCGTCCCTGACCAGCTGGACCATGAACATGAACCTTACAAACTACATCCACAGGAGAGATGGAGATCAAGTCTGCTCAAATGAGAGACTATTCCTGTTTAGCCAAAACTCCAGGCTCAGGCTGGGACTGCAAGACTGAGCACTTTAAATACTTTAACTTGGCCGTTTGATTTATCGGGACTAAGTTCTTCATATTAATTAGATGTTGCTATTTGGTCCTGCCCCACAGGGAGCCTTCTGAAGCCTTCAGCAGTGGATGAAAGGGTGTAGGTCCACGTGACCAACATCTCCCCAGGCTCCTGTTTCCAAGAGCAATCAGAAGTGATGCTGCTGCTGTTCCAGAACTAAGGTGTAAAATATCCTGTAGAAAACAGGAACTGAATGTGATCCCAATCACAGGGATCTGTTTCTTCCTGATTGCCTGCACGCAGAAGTTGGTTACGGCCTGAAGTCTGAAGGGCTTCAATCCTCCCAAATTCTTCTTTTTCACTCTGGGCAGAAACGCAGCCACCATTCCCTTCGGTTCCTGAAGCTCACTGGCCACATCGATGTCCTGCTGCCAACATCAACTCATGTCCTTCACCCTCTTCCAGGGCGTCCCCTTAAGCCTTTTATCACACCGTGAAAAACAACTGAAAGAAACCATCGAGGTACCAGCTCTGAACTTTTCACACTACAAAACCAGAGCGAGATTTTCAGTGAAAGAGTCTCCCTGAGTCGAAAGCAGCCTTTGGAGGGACTGGCTGCAAATCAATGAGGTTCTCTCTTCAGCCCAGCCTTGCTCACAGCCACTACGAAACCTCACCACTGCACACAAAAAAGCTCCTTGTTCACCATATACCAGGGAACTCATATATCTTTTTTTAACCTTATCCAAAAGAAAATGTCCTGCATGGGATGAATAGATTTTTTCAAGGTTGCTTAAAGGCCCAATTCCAATAAACTTGCTTCAGACGAGCTTTAAAACACTCTGCCCTATTCCTTAAGCAGCTTAGAGAGACAAGCACTACCCAAACTGAATATTGAAGCGGGAATTCAGCCTTTTGCATTTGATGTGGTCTTGTTGAAGGTCCGTCTGATGCTCTTTTTATCCTCTGCCAACTATGGGGGACAATTCAGACCTTATCCACAGACATAAAAATTTTTAATTTCTATGGAAACATCAATTAAAAGTAACAGGACAAGTTTTTCTCCTCCAGTAAGTCCTGCAGTATGTAGTCTTCTACCTCTGCAGGAGGTGTACGTGTAAGGAACTGCCTGCTGAAATAAAGGGTGCCCATTTCATTTGCCTTTTGTGCCATTAAAGGCAATTCATGTCTGGCAACACACGAGCCAATGTAAGTTAGGGATAGTCACACTGACAACGATGAAATAAATATAATTAAGAGCAGTGTCAGCAGTGTCCAGTGCTGCATATTTGAGCTTCTTGGAGCCTCTCTAGAAACATGGATGCTCTGATGGGTCACGTAAACCTCTCTCTCAACTACAGAACATGCAGTGACTCCAGTGTACATCGTACCCACACACTCAACCTTATGTCTTACACTCCCCTTCTTCCCTAGACACCAAAAGAGAAATATTCTACGTTGCAAGCGGGGTGAGGAACCCCTGTGCATACACTGGCCGTGTCCTGAACTCTCTCTTGAGATGGGAGACTGACCCTGCAAAGTACTCGAGGCCACTCAGCTCCTCCACCCACTGTTCTGACTCTTGCAGAGCAAGATCTCTGGTGGGTAGGCTGGTTCTCCAGGTCCTCCATCTCTGAAGGGTGGCCCAAAGGCCGGGGAGAACAAAAGCAGCTTCTCTGCTCAGTTGGCTCTGCCTCTGCTCCACCCCTCGCCCGAGCCTGCCCACTGCCCTGCGGCACTCACATCTATCCCGTCCTTGCCGGATGGTCCAGGGGGTCCTCGTGGTCCAGGAGGGCCTTGTGGTCCTACTCTCTGAAAGGATTGGGGGGAAAAGGAGAGAGAGAACAGTTTATTTTTGCATCAGAAGAAACATAAGGGCTAAATCAAAAAGCAATGGCCAAGTCCTACAGCATAACCCTCTATCTGTACTAACCCTCCATCCCCGAGGTCTCCTGCCACCTTGGATGGGCTCGGAGGAGCTCGGGATGGGTGCAAGGCTCTTTGGAAAACCCTTCTGTCTGAGCACAGGGCTCCCAGTTTGTTTAACTGGTGGCTTACACTGGGAATCAGAGCTGGTTGCTGGGCAGCAAATGGGTTTGATTGCGTAGGAAACGTTTGGGGCAGAGGGGGAAACAAAGCCCACGGAAAATAGGTGCCAAGTGGTTGGCATTAAAAATTAATGTATAGTCCCAGTCTGATGGGGTGGTGGAAAAGCAAGACGGACACCGCTGAAGACAGGAGGAGAAAGGGAAAGCTCCTCTCTGAGCAGGATGCTGTTTGAAAATCTGGGATTTTGGAGGAGGTCTGAGGTGGGGGAAAGGAAAGAAAAGCCCAATAAATGACTTCTGTATGGAGAGGGCTCCAGCGAGCAACTTGCTGTAGCTTCAGTGAACAAAGGTTTCATTGTGGAAGCAGCTCTGCTCGCAGCAGATGAGGGCAGCTCCGAATTCCCAAGCCAGGCTGCAAAAATTCCTCACTAACACAATGAAAAACCTCACCGAGGAGTCACTTCCCCAGGCAATAATATTAACACCGTACTGGGAAGCTTATTATAGCTTCATGTCTGAAGTGAACAAGGGTTAAATGCGCTATTTCATCAATGTAAAATTTGAAAATTGATTGAGGGAAGGAATAAGAAATTCTCTGATTCAGATGAAGACCCAGATCAGATCAGTCTCACTGGCAAGCTATCACTTTGCTGTAAAAGAAAACTGTTTCTCTCCCATCAACAGGTCTCCCCTTCCCCAAGGCTTTCTCTCTCGTAACTGCAGCCCTGAGTGGGAGGACAATACTTCTACACAAAGTTTAAAGCAGCAGTTTCTACACACGAGGATACGCTCCCAAAACCTTCCTATGCAGGTAAAAACCAGCTGTGTTTGCCAGGCACTCCCTGTGTAACAGCACAAGTAATACATATATTTTTAATAAGCTTTAGACTCTAATATAATCTGCCTATTGCCATTTCATCCCACAGGTATAACAACTGCAGTATCTTTTTTGCTTATAGACCTTTTTCTTGAGCATAATATATAAATGAGACTTCTTACCTGAGCCGAGGCTGTGGCTAATAGCCACAGGAACAGAAGCCCAGGAGTGGAGAATCCAGCCATGGTGCCCAGGCTCTGCCTCTCTTCGTCCCTCCTGGGCAGCTAAACCCTTTCTGCTCCAGGATCCAGCAGATCCCTCCCTCCTCCTCCTCCTCTCCTCCAGATAAACCTGTGGCTCCAGCCGGAGGGCAGAGCTCAGGAGCGGAGGCAAAGGGGCTGATCTGGGAGGAGAGGGAGGTTTGGAGGAGGAGGAGGGGGAGCAGAAGGCAGGCAGAAGAGAAGCTCATTCACGTCCCGCTGGGCAGCCCCAGCCCTCAGCAAACAGGGAGGGAGCCCACGGAAGGGTCAGACTCACAGATGCGCTGCAGGAGCAAAATCCAGCTGCTCCAGATACAAAGATGTTCCTCAGGTCTCACCTGGGGCATTTCTCAAAGCCCATCACTGCCCCAGACAGATAAAAAGCATCACAGAGCGAGAGGTACCCAGTGCCCGAGGCTCCCTAACTTCACTAGAGAAACTAATATACCTTTAACGAGTGCAAATGCACTACAGAGAAACGCACTTACTGCTTTGCGAGATGGTTTATTAGCTCTGGAGGTGTATTCACATCTGTCGGGTTTTTTTTCAGGGAGATATAAAGAATGCCAACTAATTTCCTGGGAAAATGATGAATCCTGACCAGGGAATGGATGCTCGCAGACAGAAACAAAGAGGAAGAAAAAAGGAGAAACATTCTCAGAGCCACACACAAAAAAAAAAAAAAAGGGAAGAATTGCCTTTGAACTATTTGCAAGGAAGGAACGGGATGACAGTTCCCATCAAGGTGATCCCAAATGGCAATATATCCATAAAGATACATCTCCTGCAAATAGCTTCATGCTTCCCTTTATCAATTAAAGACAACTTCATCCAAAGCAGGACTTGGAAGCAGAGAGGAACAGTGGGAAGACTCATCAGGAATGGAGCGACACAGCTCATTTGGTTAAGCAAGAGCAGAGGAGAAGTGGAAAAGCAAAGCTTAAAAAATGAAATACCAGGTTTCAGTTTGGCATCCTTCTGCCAGGAGGTTTCTGTGAGGACACAGCGTGTGTCTGCCCAGCTCCCCAGCAGCCAATATTCCACCAGCCTCGACAGAGGGATAAAGGGCTCAAAGATTTACTAAGTTCCCACAAGATCTTGAGGACCAGGCAGCTGGGGAAAGGGAGTGTGTGTCTGTACATCTTCAGATGGCCTCAAAGTAAATCGAATTTTATTAGACACCCCAAACCCCACCGAGGAAGCTGCGCAGTCACAGGAACTGCTCTGCAGAGCTTGTACTTCATCCTCTGCTCTGGGACCAGCTGATGGTGAAAGAGAAGGCAACGCAGATCCAGATTCCTTGGCCACACGTTGTCCACAAGCCGGGGCTCGACGGGCTGCTGGAAGCTCAGCCTGCTTTTGGCCATCAAAGGAAGAGACCAGGAGCATTCAACTTCATGCCCACCCCACAGGACAGAGGAGGAACAGTCCATCATTACTTCTATGTCCCCAGGCAGAAGGGGAACAGCTGAAGGGACACAGCCACGTATGGGATCATCACCACCAACACAACCTTGTGCTTGTGTCCTGGAGAAAAAGGTCCATTTAAGTCCCCATATGCAGGAGAGCCCCAAGAGCTGCTCAAAAGCAACGTCCTCGTTAGCTCCACAGAGCATCTCCATGCCCGCTTGGGAGGACGGCAGCACCAAGCCAAGATGTGGCACGGAATCATAGAACGGTTTGGGTCGGAAAGGACCTTAAATATTATCCAGTTCCAACCCTCCCTAGGGTATTCCAACCCTCGGGACACCTCCCACTAGACCAGGTTGCTCAAAGCCCCATCCAGCCTGGTGAAACATCATTAACCAAGAAGCAGTGGGGAGTGTCTTTTCCCCACAAACATTCACTGGCCACTTTTTACAGCGGTGGAGTAAGACTGAGCATCATCTCCACATGGACCAAGCAGCAGAGGTTTAGCTCATGGTGAGTCCCCCAGACCTCTGCTGGGGGATGGACCCGTTCATTGGAGGTGCCCAAGCAACAGCAGATGCGTGGTGGTGGTGGGGCAGATGTATGGTCAACATCCTGCCCTCAAAGATGGAAAAAACAAAAGTGGAAACTGGGATGCATTAAAGTCATGCTTTAATAGGTGACATTAATGGAACAGACTCTGATACAGCTCATTGCTGGAAAACATCTTGTGAACTCACTGCAAACACCCACAGCCCAAACTCTGAACCTGACCACGCCAGGGAAGGGTTTGGGTTGAGTTCTCCCAACCAGGGCTCACCATGAAATCCCATTTAACACAAAAACAAACCACATCTCACTGTAACAAGATATATGATCTATGCCCCAACTGAGCACATATTCACAATGAAAACTTCATTAAATAAGAAAATTACTATAAATCTGTACAAAAGCCACAATTAACAATTTCTTATGAATCTTTTATGAAAGAATTTTCTCTTGACAACTTCAAGTATTTATACCTGTAATTAAGTGTATTCTTATTGGCAACTTAATTCCACTCGTTCATAAGAAAGAAAAAGAAAAGAAGTATTTTAAAAACCCCAAAAGCCTTTTCCAGCATGTGTGTGACCGTTAGATGTTAAAGCCTGCAGACTTTTATTTCCACACACGCGTACGCAGCACGCTGGATCAGGACCTAGGATCTGGGAAGGCAAGTCACCCATCAAATTCTTTGAAAGATGAAGCTTTTTAAGAGCTGGAGGAGAGAGGAAAGACATTGACATTGCACAGGCTGCTGCCTCTGGTCGCTGGCAAAGAGGGGGAGCCTCTAGCCATCTCCTACACCAAACAAACAGCACCTAAACCCAACTCCCCCCAAAACTATAACAAACTAACTGAGCAAATGGCAAATCCAGACCTTCTGGCTGTTGGCAAGGGGTTTCCTCCGCTTCATGAAACGGGTCCTCTGTTGTAAACCTCTAGGAGCCAAAGTGCTAAATTGTTTAATGCTCCTTCAGACTTGGTTGAACACTGTGTGAGTCGGGCAGAACAACTAACGGAGGGTCAGCAACTCTAAGGCAGGCAAATAGCTGGCAAGGTCTGAAAGTAAATTCTTGAGGGCCGTAAATAAACGAACCAGACAAGCATACCCCCTCCAATTAAAGTCTCAATTAACCGCCCCACAAAGCCCAGTGGTTTCCAGACATGTTGCACTCGAACGTGCCCTCACTGTCTGACACACTGGTGGTTAATGGTCAAACAACCCTGCCCTAACTAGGAAGTGGGTTAAATTTGACACGTCTAACTCGATGCCACAGGCCTGCAGAAACCCCACAGGCCAAGTCTGAAAAAAACAAATACTCGTTTCTATTTTGGCAATTAAGGACAGAAGGCCTTTGAACCAGTAGTAGATAAATACCTGTGGAAGACTATCAAGGGTCAGAAAGTGGTGGGAAAACCTGGGGAAGAAGAGCTTGAGACAGCTTCAGGCAAAGTCTGAGGGTTTTTCCTCTTAGAAACCAACAGATAATTCACATTCTCGATTCTAACAAGTGCTACAAAGGAATTCCTGCCAGGGATAAAGGGAACAAGTCACTCGGCACTTTCTACCCCAGAGAACAGCATCTGTACACAAAGGGTAACACTGGGCAGAGAAAGGCTCTGACTACGCATTTTATCCCAGTCTGAAGTCAAACCTACTTTCTTTATGGAAGGAGAGGCAACTACACTCTGACATGATGGGAAATACTCAAATGCCACAAAAATAATGATTTATGCCCTAGGAAGCAGACACACAGCATCGTTGCCAGGAATAAATCTCCTGGGAAGGTACAGCCTTTCAAAATAACAAATAGAAGTTAGAAGGTAAAAGAAAGGCCTGGCAAATTAGGTCATGCTGTCTTACATTGAAAATCATGTATTTAATAAATACTTGACTAGTTCAAACAAGGAAAAAGACTAGTTTTCCTCTTCTCTTTAAGAAGAGACACACCAGAACCAAAGCGAAGTGCAAAAATCCCTGTTACTCCAAGATAATCCTGAACATCAGATAAAAAAAACAGGAACAGGACAGCCTGCCCGTGAAGATGACTCAAAGTTTTTCTCTTTAGGGTAACCAAGGGCTGGATCTCAATGAAGTTACAACAGATGATTAAAAAAGCATGGAATGGTGGAAGTCAGACAGGGACTAGCCTGGATCAGCCCAGAGGAAGTTCATTCTTCAGGGTAGTTCTGCCACCCAAAGCACTAAAGCTGGTTCCCAGCAGGTAGGACAGTGTCACCTCCACTTGCCCAAGCGCTGGCCGTGCCGCTCTCACT
The DNA here is from genome assembly GCF_001431845.1 of Calidris pugnax. NCBI lineage: Eukaryota > Metazoa > Chordata > Aves > Charadriiformes > Scolopacidae > Calidris > Calidris pugnax. The sequence continues at coordinate 3,154,360 of NW_015090780.1, forward strand.
CTGCTGCTGCCTGCTCTTCACCAGGTTCTGCTGCACGCTCAGAGCTGTTGGGTTTTTGTGTTGCAACCTCAACACTGTCTTCTTCACGACAAGCAGACGCCATGCTCTGCTCAAGGCTCTCTGGAACTTGTTTCTTGCCCTCGACTTCTGCTTGCTCTTTTTCACTTGCATTTTCTGCCTTTTTATGCTCTTCTACCCCATCTGTCTCACCTCTGCCTCCCAGGAGCGTGCTGTTGCAGCCGTGCTGCTCACTCCTTGCTGTGTCTTGATCTCCACTCAACTCCAAGCCATCACTTACTGGAGAAGTCTGGCCCGTCTTGGGGATCCTGGGGCCAGCTGGGGCTTCCACACCATTTGCGTCACCACCTCCCTTCTCACTGGTGGCTTCCACAGTTGCATTTTTCTCACTGACATTTTCTTTTTCAGCCTCAGCGTTTGCAAGAGGTGGATTTAACTTGGCACTAGAGGCAGAGGGCCCCATGTCCAGGTTTATGGCCAAGTTGAATGTTTTGGTTCTTGATGTTCTTTTATCAACTTTCCTCCGTTTTACAGCTGCGTCGGCGGTCTCCGGCGCCGCCGAGTCTTTGGTGTTTGCATCGTCTTCCCTCAGTGCTCCCTCCTCCTCTTCTGCTTGTAGGAGAGGAACTGAGGAGGGGATTTCTGCATCAATCGCACATTCTCCCAGATTACGGGAAATGTTTTCAATATCACTCGGGCTTTTCAAGGATCCACTCTTTTTAGCATCTGACATATTTGCATCCAGTTTCCTCTTCTTGCTCTCCTTCGTGCAGTCGTTCTCTGCCACACCCTGCACTTCTCCAGTCTCACTGGTTAAATCCTTCTCCTCCTCCTGGGTAAGTGAAGCCTCTTTCTCTTCATCACCATCCCCTCCCTTCGAAGCGCATTCACTTAACTTCTCTTTTACATCTTCATCCCTCACTTGAGGCTGCGAGTCTGCAGCATCTCCAGCTTCCTGTTCTTCTAGAGACTGGTTCTCATGCTTTTCCAAAGGATCACCACATTTTTTACCTTCCTTTGAAGCACATTCACTTAACTTCTCTTCTACATCTTCATCATTCACTTCAGGCTGCGAGTCTGCAGCATCTCCAGCTTTTTGCTCTTCTAGAGACTGGTTCTCATCCTTTTCCATAGAATTATCACATTTTTTATCTTCCTTTGAAACGCATTCACTTAACTTATCTTCTACATCTTCATCATTCACTTTAGGCTGTGTGTCTGCAGCCTCTCCAGCTTTTTGTTCTTCTAGAGACTGGTTCTCATCCTTTTCGAGTCTGCAGCATCTCCAGCTTTTTGCTCTTCTAGAGACTGGTTCTCATCCTTTTCCATAGAATTATCACATTTTTTATCTTCCTTTGAAACGCATTCACTTAACTTATCTTCTACATCTTCATCATTCACTTCAGGCTGCGAGTCTGCAGCATCTCCAGCTTTTTGCTCTTCTAGAGACTGGTTCTCATCCTTTTCCACAGAATCATCACTTTTTTTACCAGGAGCTTGCTGTTTATCTTCAGCCTTTTGGTGCAGCTGTGACTTGGTGGAGCGGGGTCTGTACTTGAGGAGTTTGTCTTGTGGCCCCCAGGCGAAGCTGCCCCGGGGTTTGAAGTGTTGCCAGGCGTAGTGGACCAGTTCCCTTCTCTTCCGTTTGCTTCTGATGGTGAACAGGAAGTAATCCAAGGCACTTCTCTTGACATTTGGTAACGTCTCCGTAACGAGGGTTTCTGTTAGGAAAAACTTCACCAAGTGCACTTGATAGTGTTCGTACCCCATCTCCCCCAGGCACTTCAGGATTCGCGTAATCCGCAAATTGTTGTGGCTATACCTGAAAGGAAGAGATAAGCAGAGTCCCTAAGTGAAAGTCCTACCTGAAGTCACAACGAAACCCCCCCCCAGGGTACCTGCAAAATGTTCTGTGAATTACTGACTGTGATCTATTAAAGACTATTTGAGATTCAGACGGGAGGGCGGGCGGGATTAGTGCTGCTCTCTGCCTTCAGCAGCACCTCCCCAGCCCCTCTTGGGCTGCTAGGATTAATCACCTCTGCTAGAGCAAATATTAACATCTCCAAGTCTCTATTTCCTACTCCAGGAGCCCAAGGTGCAGAATGCCTGCTGTTTACAGCTGCACCACATACAGAAGGAAACCAGTCTCAGCTGGTTTGTCTGCTTATTATACTTGTCACTTTATTAAGTGACAGAGAGCGTGATGACCTACAGTCAGAGGCTAAAAATACTTTGGGTAACCAACTCTTTTATCAACAAAAGCCTCTGTTCCTCAAGGGCTGAGGATTTGCTTGACTTTTTTTTTCACTTCTCACAGAAGTGCCTGGCTGTAGTAAGTGACCAGCAAAATAAACACTCACCGGTTCAAGTTTTGAAATCGTTCAGCCCAATTCTCTGCTCTCTTAAGTTCTCCAGTTTCCTCGTTGATGAGAATGATTCCATAAAACCTCAGCATGAGCTGATAAGCTCGTATAAACCTTCCCATAACTTCCTTGGATTTCTTAAAGGCCTGAAAACAAGACAGACCAATGAGTACAAGGTGCAACTCCCTAATTATCCACACCAGTTTAAGTCACACCTGAATTATAAACAAGGCTTGATTATATCACTAAACATTTCATCTGCTGGTGTAGCTACTGGCAGACACAAGACAGAAAAAATGCTTAACAGTGCTTGAGGGAGCTCTGTTCACATCAAGGCCCCAAGGAAGCAATGTAAAAAACTCTAGATTTCAGATATAAGGCATTTATGGAAAATGCTAACATCCTTCAGGTCTCAAAAGAAGAAGAAGAAAAAAAAAAAGACAACAAAAACTCCCAATACCTGGATTTCTTGACACGTGAGTGGTCTGGCACGCAAGTTCATCCCATGTTCACGTAAAGGGAATAGCCTGAAGGGAAAGAAATTTTAGCTCAGATGAGCAAGGATGACACCCCACCCAGGGTACCCATTTCATTAAAACTAAAAAAGATTCCAAAACCTGTGATATCACAGGCATCTCTTGGAGACCTCACATGGACACATAGTTTACTGGATGACAAATAAATCCCTCCCATAAAAGCATCACCTACACCAATGATCACAGCATACTTTGCTCATCTGGATCTCCCTCCTTGCCCTAACGCTTGGTTCTGCACTGGCTGTAAGACCAAGCATGACTGAGATCTATTGCTGCAATGGAAACACAACTCTTCAGGATTTCCACAGCATTGTTTCCAGAAAACTACAACTTAATAAAAATAAAGTGGACACAAGTTTCACTTATAAGTAATTCTGGGCCTTTTGGGAAGCTGAATTCACTAGACAGATACTTTACCACTGTATGTAAGAATGGTTTTCTTCCAGAACTTCATAGTTGTCCCACCACAATTCAAGCAGATCGTCAATGTGCAAACCTGAAAAGAAAAGGAAAGAGTCAGGCAAGAAGAAATGACACCAAATGAAAATTAAATTTAGCCAGTCACCCAAGGTGGCTCATTACCCAGAGCCAGGTGCTGGCACACAGGCATCAGCTTCTCTAATTAGACAACCACTCTTGTAAGCCAGAAAAAAACCCTTAGTTTTCTACCACCAAACAAAAATTTAGGAACATACAGCAGCAATGAGGACATTTAAAATGGAAATTCTTGGTGGTTTTTATGTTTTGGGTTGGTTTTTTCCCCCCTTTCTTTGTTGTTTTGTTTGTTTGGTGGTTTGGTTTTTTTTTACTAATTGTCCCACATGGATGAAGCTACTCTTTCACCAATTCAACCACCAGCAGAAGAGTTGCATCAAACAAGGTACTCACCCTGAGGCAAAAAACAAATCTCATTTTTATAAAAGCTCAAGTTCCACATCTCTTCTTCCTCTTCAGTTTCTGATTGTATCAACCCCTGGAGATGAGAACAAGCAATCAACATGCAGCACTCTTTTAAAAGGCAGCATTTACTTCAACACTTCTTTCTCCTTGCTTTCCCTCAAGTTTCCTAAACATTTCAAGCTAAATCCTTGAAGGGTGTTTTGGGAAGGAACAGCTTGTTTCTGATAATGCATTATCATCCCTTCCCCCTGACTAATCACTCTCTTACAGGTCCTGAGCCCGTGTCGTGGTTTAGCCCCAGCCAGGAGCGAGGACCACTCACTCTCCCCCCAGGCTGGGGTAGGGGAAAGAACTGGAAAAGTAAGAGTGAGAAAAAACTTGCGGGTTAAGATAAAGACAGTTTAATATGTAGGGCAAAAGCCATACACACAAGCAAAGCAAAACAAGGAATTCATTCCCTGGTTTCCATGGCAGGCAGGTTGGGCTCCATCATGCATCACGGTGACTTGGGAAGACAAATGCCATCACTCCCAATATCCCCCCCCTTCCTCCCTCCCCCAGCTCTATACACTGAGCACCATGTCATATGGCATGGAATGTCCCTGTGGTCAGTCAGGGTCACCCCTCTCCTGGCCATATCCCCTCTCAGCTCCTCATGCCCCCCCAGCCCATGGCTGGCAGGGGGGTGAGGAGCAGAAAAGACCTTGAGAGCTCAGCAACAATGAAAAACACCAGGGCGCTATCATCAGCATTTCTCATCCCAAACTCAAAACACAGCACTGTGCCAGCTCCTAATAAAAAGCCTTCACTCTACCCTAACTGAAACCACAGTAGCCTGAAAACGGAAAGACAAAAGGGTGCCCTCGAATGGAGAAGGTGTTCCTAAACTTAGCATGGGATGAGGAAGAGCCAGGAGAGCCCGCGCATCGTCGTTCGGTGCGTACCGGGTACCGGTGTCTGTACCGCTGCAGGTCCCGCGCCGCGGTCCAGTTGCGCCTGCCTGAGAACTAGAGAAGAGACAGATCAGAGATCCTCAATAAAATTAGATTTTGTACCATCTCATTGTAACAAAGTCATCCATTCAGCTGTCCTGGTGATTGTTCATACTTAAAATTTATGAATCTTGCACAGCACTTCGGAGATGAAACTTCTATCCATAGAGGGAAGTCATCAACGCAGGATTTTTAAAGTTACCTTTGAAATATGCATTTACACGCTAGGATTCCCCCACACTTTGGTGACAGGAATTAAATAAAGCTCGAGTTGTTTTTTAAATGCAATTACTTGTGATGACCTAAAATAATGCCTGTCTACATTGCAGCAGATTGCCATTTTATACATGGCAACACAGACCAAAATAGGCAGCAGAACTTCCCACAGCCACGTGGCCCACACAGGACTGGCAAACCCAACGCCGGTGTCCATCCCCAGAACACAGCCAGGCTGCAGGAACGCACACAGCCATGAAAAGCTTTGCTACACAGTTAACATTTGGGGAAAAAAATAATAGAGAGTGGCTGCAAACACAACATTATGTTCAGCCAGAACAGATCGATATTGTTCTTTTGTTCAGGATGTTCGCAGAGACTGAGATTGAGCACTTGAAATTCATTGATGCTTTTGACTATAATTTTTGAACTACAAGGATAAAATTCTAATACACATGGAAATGGCGAAAATTATGCTCCCAATTACAGAAAAATCAATTTCCAGGCATTCTTTACACTTGAGGTTTTAAAATCACTTCCTTTAACTCAGGCAGGTGGGACAGGCTAACAGCAAACTGGGTCCAGTTTTGGAAAAGAACTGGTCTGCTGCAGAGTAAGGCTAGATAGAGAGAGAGGCAATGCCACAGTGCCAGGGGCTGTAAGGCTGGTGTCAAGAGAAGCTGGATGCAGGAGAAAGACATTCTGAAGCACGTTGGAAAGAGAACAAGACAGGGAAGCAAAGAGAGCAAAACTCAGCCCTCCCTCCAAGCAGGTTTTGTTCCTGGGTCTCTATAAACTTCTATTCAAGCAGCAGAGAAACAGAACCTTCCCTTTCCTTCCAGGTTAGACAGACAAACCAAGGCAAACCTCCCTATTTTTCACCACACCAATAAGCAGTTTAAGTGGGTGTCTCCCTCCAGAGCTGCAACGCACGGATCAGAGCGTGCATCGCTCTGCACAGAGGGCAAGGAAAGCGGAGAACAAAGCCAGGGGAGAGGAGTGTGAACAGCTTTTGGCTGAAAACTGGAAACCAGCTGCAACTGAAAGGGATGAAAGAAGAAGACACAGGAATGAGGAAGTTGAAAGAATTGAGTAAAAGAATCGAAACTTGTTGATGGAGAGCAAGGAGAAGGCAGAAGCACCAGGTTGAATAAAGACATCAGCCACTTCAGGCATAAAGTTACACCATCTAGGCTGAGGGGAGAAGAATGAGAATTAGCGTTATTCCAGCAGAAGTAGGAACTAGTTCTGGAAACTGATTCATGCTCTTGGCAGGTTGAAAAGGCATAAATAGATAGCAGCAGATTTACTGTTTCCTTTTTGTATTCCTGCCCACTGCCCTTCAAAAATTTCCAGGCCCTGTCTGACAGAGGTGACAGAGTCCTGACAGCAGGAAGAGCTCCTCTCTACAGACACAGAACAATATTCCAGGGGCGTAAAGTCTCAGGGCCAACATCCTCCCTTGTAAGGCAACATTTGAAAAGTTGTCACAATGCAGAAATTGCTCTAAGAAAAAAATAAAAAATCTGAAGAACAAACACATTTAAAAAGAATAATCTGAACGTTCTGGAGGCGTAAAAACTTGTGAACAACCCCAGGACACCAGCCACATGCACAAGAAGATTGACAGTGTGCCCTCAACGCAAAACACTTCAAAGAGAATCCCTGCCTCTTTTTTTTTTTTAAGTATTACAGCTATTCCACATAAAATACCTTTCACAGATCTATGTGCACAACTAAGGCCCAGCTACATTCCCTGTGGCAAACTCTATGAAGATGCAGAGACAAGCGTGAGCAGGTCCGTCTGCTGTATTTAAACTCTGATTTCCTTTGCAAAGTACAAAGTGTGTATTTTTGAGAAGTCACCAGCATTAGGAATACTATGTTGCATAGAATTATTTTTTCTTTAAAGGGAGGTTATTTTAATAACTTAATGGCTATTAAAATATCTAAAGTTTAGTATTAAACGGCTTTAAAAGTATATTAATTAGAAAGCTTTATTGGCCTATTTATAGTCTAAGAATATGGGTGAGTCGCTGAAATGAAACTCAAGTGAAGCATTAGTTTCCCTTTCCCCAAAAGGGGAGAAGTTAAATTAAGTGACTGTTCCGTGTTTCAACTGACCCAGGAAAAACAGAAAAACAGAGACACGGGTTTGCAGAGAAGAAAATCGTGATGCTCCACGTCAAACTGAAGAACACTGATGGTAAAGATGGAAACCTGAGGTAAGACTAACAAGGTTGTTTCATTTCAAATCAATGTTATTTTAAGGCACCGGAGACAAGTGTTCACACCTTGCAGCACTGCCTCACTCATCAGAACTGCCCACACACCTGCGGGTCCTAAAACATCAGCACGTCTAAAAAAAAGATTAAAAGCTATGACTCACTTTTGAAAGCGAGCAGATGTTGTGTGATGGCTTTTTATCGAGGCATGAAAGAGTACGAAAGGCCACCACACAAAGATGAGGATTACCAATAAAAAACTTAAAAGCAAGGAGGTTCTGAGGAACACCAATGTCACAATGCCAAGCTCAGCAGCCATTGGGATGCGGTGGACAGGCAGGTGGACACAGGAGATGGAACCTCTGTTCATGGGGTGAAGTATCCAGACCACAAGGAATGGTGGGGAAAAGAAATATGAAATTCCAGTGTAATAAAATTTCAAGAGATCACAGAGGCACAGCACACCTCTGCCTTCGCCACCCCCAGAGCTCATTTCTGGCCTCCTCCCTTTGAAGATCAGCCCCACCGGGCTGAGGAGAGAACCGCAGCCGAGAATCGCTGCTGGGACAAACCCCTTTAACCTCCTCCGGGTATTTTAAGCTGCTCCAGTTCCTGACAGTAATTGGGACAACGGAGAAGGCGCCCAGATACACTAAGGAGGTGGGCCGGGGGGGGTCCACATGTGCACATCAATCACACACAGAATCACCATGGTTGGAAGGGACCTCTGAGATCATCGAGTCCAACCTTAACAAAAAAATACAAACCACACCAAAAAAACCCCCAAAACCAAAACACAACATCCCACCACATCACCTCCACCCACAAACCAACAATCTTGGGCACTAGATCATGCCCTGAAGTGCCACGTCTATATGCTTCTTAAACACCTCCAGGGATGGTGACTCCACCACCTCCCCGGGCAGGCTGTTCCAGTGTCTGACCACCTTCTCAGTAAAGTAATTCTTCCCAATATCTAATCTAAACCTCCTCTGCCCCAACTTCAGACCATTTCCTCTGCTCCT
>NW_015090780.1:3168957-3183645 GCF_001431845.1 Calidris pugnax
CGACAAGCAGACGCCATGCTCTGCTCAAGGCTCTCTGGAACTTGTTTCTTGCCCTCGCCTTCTGCTTGCTCTTTTTCACTTGCATTTTCTGCCTTTTTATGCTCTTCTACCCCATCTGTCTCACCTCTGCCTCCCAGGAGCGTGCTGTTGCAGCCGTGCTGCTCACTCCTTGCCTTGTCTTGATCTCCACTCAACTCCAAGCCATCACTTACTGGAGAAGTCTGGCCCGTCTTGTGGATCCTGGGGCCAGCTGGGGCTTCCACACCATTTGCGTCACCACCTCCCTTCTCACTGGTGGCTTCCACAGTTGCATTTTTCTCACTGACATTTTCTTTTTCAGCCTCAGCGTTTGCAAGAGGTGGATTTAACTTGGCACTAGAGGCAGAGGGCCCCATGTCCAGGTTTATGGCCAAGTTGAATGTTTTGGTTCTTGATGTTCTTTTATCAACTTTCCTCCGTTTTACAGCTGCGTCGGCGGTCTCCGGCGCCGCCGAGTCTTTGGTGTTTGCATCGTCTTCCCTCAGTGCTCCCTCCTCCTCTTCTGCTTGTAGGAGAGGAACTGAGGAGGGGATTTCTGCATCAATCGCACATTCTCCCAGATTACGGGAAATGTTTTCAATATCACTCGGGCTTTTCAAGGATCCACTCTTTTTAGCATCTGACATATTTGCATCCAGTTTTCTCTTCTTGCTCTCCTTCGTGCAGTCGTTCTCTGCCACACCCTGCACTTCTCCAGTCTCACTGGTTAAATCCTTCTCCTCCTCCTGGGTAAGTGAAGCCTCTTTCTCTTCATCACCATCCCCTCCCTTCGAAGCACATTCACTTAACTTCGCTTTTACATCTTCATCCCTCACTTGAGGCTGCGAGTCTGCAGCATCTCCAGCTTCCTGTTCTTCTAGAGACTGGTTCTCATGCTTTTCCAAAGGATCACCACATTTTTTACCTTCCTTTGAAGCACATTCACTTAACTTCTCTTCTACATCTTCATCATTCACTTCAGGCTGTGAGTCTGCAGCGTCTCCAGCTTTCTGTTCTTCTAGAGACTGGTTCTCATCCTTTTCCATAGAATTATCACATTTTTTATCTCCCTTTGAAACGCATTCACTTAACTTCTCTTCTACATCTTCATCAGTCACTTTAGGCTGTGTGTCTGCAGCCTCTCCAGCTTTCTGTTCTTCTAGAGACTGGTTCTCATCCTTTTCCACAGAATCATCACTTTTTTTACCAGGAGCTTGCTGTTTATCTTCAGCCTTTTGGTGCAGCTGTGACTTGGTGGAGCGGGGTCTGTACTTGAGGAGTTTGTCTTGTGGCCCCCAGGCGAAGCTGCCCCGGGGTTTGAAGTGTTGCCAGGCGTAGTGGACCAGTTCCCTTCTCTTCCGTTTGCTTCTGATGGTGAACAGGAAGTAATCCAAGGCACTTCTCTTGACATTTGGTAACGTCTCCGTAACGAGGGTTTCTGTTAGGAAAAACTTCACCAAGTGCACTTGATAGTGTTCGTACCCCATCTCCCCCAGGCACTTCAGGATTCGCGTAATCCGCAAATTGTTGTGGCTATACCTGAAAGGAAGAGATAAGCAGAGTCCCTAAGTGAAAGTCCTACCTGAAGTCACAACGAAACCCCCCCCCAGGGTACCTGCAAAATGTTCTGTGAATTACTGACTGTGATCTATTAAAGACTATTTGAGATTCAGACGGGAGGGCGGGCGGGATTAGTGCTGCTCTCTGCCTTCAGCAGCACCTCCCCAGCCCCTCTTGGGCTGCTAGGATTAATCACCTCTGCTAGAGCAAATATTAACATCTCCAAGTCTCTATTTCCTACTCCAGGAGCCCAAGGTGCAGAATGCCTGCTGTTTACAGCTGCACCACATACAAAAGGAAATCAGTCTCAGCTGGTTTGTCTGCTTATTATACTTGTCACTTTATTAAGTGACAGAGAGCGTGATGACCTACAGTCAGAGGCTAAAAATACTTTGGGTAACCAACTCTTTTATCAACAAAAGCCTCTGTTCCTCAAGGGCTGAGGATTTGCTTGACTTTTTTTTTCACTTCTCACAGAAGTGCCTGGCTGTAGTAAATGACCAGTAAAATAAACACTCACCGGTTCAAGTTTTGAAATCGTTCAGCCCAATTCTCTGCTCTCTTAAGTTCTCCAGTTTCCTCGTTGATGAGAATGATTCCATAAAACCTCAGCATGAGCTGATAAGCTCGTATAAACCTTCCCATAACTTCCTTGGATTTCTTAAAGGCCTGAAAACAAGACAGACCAACGAGTACAAGGTGCAACTCCCTAATTATCCGCACCAGTTTAAGTCACACCTGAATTATAAACAAGGCTTGATTATATCACTAAACATTTCATCTGCTGGTGTAGCTACTGGCAGACACAAGACAGAAAAAATGCTTAACAGTGCTTGAGGGAGCTCTGTTCACATCAAGGCCCCAAGGAAGCAATGTAAAAAACTCTAGATTTCAGATATAAGGCATTTATGGAAAATGCTAACATCCTTCAGGTCTCAAAAGAAGAAGAAGAAAAAAAAAAAGACAACAAAAACTCCCAATACCTGGATTTCTTGACACGTGAGTGGTCTGGCACGCAAGTTCATCCCATGTTCACGTAAAGGGAATAGCCTGAAGGGAAAGAAATTTTAGCTCAGATGAGCAAGGATGACACCCCACCCAGGGTACCCATTTCATTAAAACTAAAAAAGATTCCAAAACCTGTGATATCACAGGCATCTCTTGGAGACCTCACATGGACACATAGTTTACTGGATGACAAATAAATCCCTCCCATAAAAGCATCACCTACACCAATGATCACAGCATACTTTGCTCATCTGGATCTCCCTCCTTGCCCTAACGCTTGGTTCTGCACTGGCTGTAAGACCAAGCATGACTGAGATCTATTGCTGCAATGGAAACACAACTCTTCAGGATTTCCACAGCATTGTTTCCAGAAAACTACAACTTAATAAAAATAAAGTGGACACAAGTTTCACTTATAAGTAATTCTGGGCCTTTTGGGAAGCTGAATTCACTAGACAGATACTTTACCACTGTATGTAAGAATGGTTTTCTTCCAGAACTTCATAGTTGTCCCACCACAATTCAAGCAGATCGTCAATGTGCAAACCTGAAAAGAAAAGGAAAGAGTCAGGCAAGAAGAAATGACACCAAATGAAAATTAAATTTAGCCAGTCACCCAAGGTGGCTCATTACCCAGAGCCAGGTGCTGGCACACAGGCATCAGCTTCTCTAATTAGACAACCACTCTTGTAAGCCAGAAAAAAACCCTTAGTTTTCTACCACCAAACAAAAATTTAGGAACATACAGCAGCAATGAGGACATTTAAAATGGAAATTCTTGGTGGTTTTTATGTTTTGGGTTGGTTTTTTCCCCCCTTTCTTTGTTGTTTTGTTTGTTTGGTGGTTTGGTTTTTTTTTACTAATTGTCCCACATGGATGAAGCTACTCTTTCACCAATTCAACCACCAGCAGAAGAGTTGCATCAAACAAGGTACTCACCCTGAGGCAAAAAACAAATCTCATTTTTATAAAAGCTCAAGTTCCACATCTCTTCTTCCTCTTCAGTTTCTGATTGTATCAACCCCTGGAGATGAGAACAAGCAATCAACATGCAGCACTCTTTTAAAAGGCAGCATTTACTTCAACACTTCTTTCTCCTTGCTTTCCCTCAAGTTTCCTAAACATTTCAAGCTAAATCCTTGAAGGGTGTTTTGGGAAGGAACAGCTTGTTTCTGATAATGCATTATCATCCCTTCCCCCTGACTAATCACTCTCTTACAGGTCCTGAGCCCGTGTCGTGGTTTAGCCCCAGCCAGGAGCGAGGACCACTCACTCTCCCCCCAGGCTGGGGTAGGGGAAAGAACTGGAAAAGTAAGAGTGAGAAAAAACTTGCGGGTTAAGATAAAGACAGTTTAATATGTAGGGCAAAAGCCATACACACAAGCAAAGCAAAACAAGGAATTCATTCCCTGGTTTCCATGGCAGGCAGGTTGGGCTCCATCATGCATCACGGTGACTTGGGAAGACAAATGCCATCACTCCCAATATTCCCCCCCTTCCTCCCTCCCCCAGCTCTATACACTGAGCACCATGTCATATGGCATAGAATGTCCCTGTGGTCAGTCAGAGTCACCTCTTTCCTGGCCGTATCCCCTCTCAGCTCCTCATGCCCCCCCAGCCCATGGCTGGCAGGGGGGTGAGGAGCAGAAAAGACCTTGAGAGCTCAGCCCCTCTCCTGGCCATATCCCCTCTCAGCTCCTCATGCCCCCCCAGAGAATGTCCCTGTGGTCAGTCAGAGTCACCTCTTTCCTGGCCGTATCCCCTCTCAGCTCCTCATGCCCCCCCAGCCCATGGCTGGCAGGGGGGTGAGGAGCAGAAAAGACCTTGAGAGCTCAGCAACAATGAAAAACACCAGGGCGCTATCATCAGCATTTCTCATCCCAAACTCAAAACACAGCACTGTGCCAGCTCCTAATAAAAAGCCTTCACTCTACCCTAACTGAAACCACAGTAGCCTGAAAACGGAAAGACAAAAGGGTGCCCTCGAATGGAGAAGGTGTTCCTAAACTTAGCATGGGATGAGGAAGAGCCAGGAGAGCCCGCGCATCGTCGTTCGGTGCGTACCGGGTACCGGTGTCTGTACCGCTGCAGGTCCCGCGCCGCGGTCCAGTTGCGCCTGCCTGAGAACTAGAGAAGAGACAGATCAGAGATCCTCAATAAAATTAGATTTTGTACCATCTCATTGTAACAAAGTCATCCATTCAGCTGTCCTGGTGATTGTTCATACTTAAAATTTATGAATCTTGCACAGCACTTCGGAGATGAAACTTCTATCCATAGAGGGAAGTCATCAACGCAGGATTTTTAAAGTTACCTTTGAAATATGCATTTACACGCTAGGATTCCCCCACACTTTGGTGACAGGAATTAAATAAAGCTCGAGTTGTTTTTTAAATGCAATTACTTGTGATGACCTAAAATAATGCCTGTCTACATTGCAGCAGATTGCCATTTTATACATGGCAACACAGACCAAAATAGGCGGCAGAACTTCCCACAGCCACGTGGCCCACACAGGACTGGCAAACCCAACGCCGGTGTCCATCCCCAGAACACAGCCAGGCTGCAGGAACGCACACAGCCATGAAAAGCTTTGCTACACAGTTAACATTTGGGGAAAAAAATAATAGAGAGTGGCTGCAAACACAACATTATGTTCAGCCAGAACAGATCGATATTGTTCTTTTGTTCAGGATGTTCGCAGAGACTGAGATTGAGCACTTGAAATTCATTGATGCTTTTGACTATAATTTTTGAACTACAAGGATAAAATTCTAATACACATGGAAATGGCGAAAATTATGCTCCCAATTACAGAAAAATCAATTTCCAGGCATTCTTTACACTTGAGGTTTTAAAATCACTTCCTTTAACTCAGCCAGGTGGGACAGGCTAACAGCAAACTGGGTCCAGTTTTGGAAAAGAACTGGTCTGCTGCAGAGTAAGGCTAGATAGAGAGAGAGGCAATGCCACAGTGCCAGGGGCTGTAAGGCTGGTGTCAAGAGAAGCTGGATGCAGGAGAAAGACATTCTGAAGCACGTTGGAAAGAGAACAAGACAGGGAAGCAAAGAGAGCAAAACTCAGCCCTCCCTCCAAGCAGGTTTTGTTCCTGGGTCTCTATAAACTTCTATTCAAGCAGCAGAGAAACAGAACCTTCCCTTTCCTTCCAGGTTAGACAGACAAACCAAGGCAAACCTCCCTATTTTTCACCACACCAATAAGCAGTTTAAGTGGGTGTCTCCCTCCAGAGCTGCAACGCACGGATCAGAGCGTGCATCGCTCTGCACAGAGGGCAAGGAAAGCGGAGAACAAAGCCAGGGGAGAGGAGTGTGAACAGCTTTTGGCTGAAAACTGGAAACCAGCTGCAACTGAAAGGGATGAAAGAAGAAGACACAGGAATGAGGAAGTTGAAAGAATTGAGTAAAAGAATCGAAACTTGTTGATGGAGAGCAAGGAGAAGGCAGAAGCACCAGGTTGAATAAAGACATCAGCCACTTCAGGCATAAAGTTACACCATCTAGGCTGAGGGGAGAAGAATGAGAATTAGCGTTATTCCAGCAGAAGTAGGAACTAGTTCTGGAAACTGATTCATGCTCTTGGCAGGTTGAAAAGGCATAAATAGATAGCAGCAGATTTACTGTTTCCTTTTTGTATTCCTGCCCACTGCCCTTCAAAAATTTCCAGGCCCTGTCTGACAGAGGTGACAGAGTCCTGACAGCAGGAAGAGCTCCTCTCTACAGACACAGAACAATATTCCAGGGGCGTAAAGTCTCAGGGCCAACATCCTCCCTTGTAAGGCAACATTTGAAAAGTTGTCACAATGCAGAAATTGCTCTAAGAAAAAAATAAAAAATCTGAAGAACAAACACATTTAAAAAGAATAATCTGAACGTTCTGGAGGCGTTAAAACTTGTGAACAAACCCAGGACTCCAGCCACATGCACAAGAAGATTGACAGTGTGCCCTCAACGCAAAACACTTCAAAGAGAATCCCTGCCTCTTTTTTTTTTTTAAGTATTACAGCTATTCCACATAAAATACCTTTCACAGATCTATGTGCACAACTAAGGCCCAGCTACATTCCCTGTGGCAAACTCTATGAAGATGCAGAGACAAGCGTGAGCAGGTCCGTCTGCTGTATTTAAACTCTGATTTCCTTTGCAAAGTACAAAGTGTGTATTTTTGAGAAGTCACCAGCATTAGGAATACTATGTTGCATAGAATTATTTTTTCTTTAAAGGGAGGTTATTTTAATAACTTAATGGCTATTAAAATATCTAAAGTTTAGTATTAAACGGCTTTAAAAGTATATTAATTAGAAAGCTTTATTGGCCTATTTATAGTCTAAGAATATGGGTGAGTCGCTGAAATGAAACTCAAGTGAAGCATTAGTTTCCCTTTCCCCAAAAGGGGAGAAGTTAAATTAAGTGACTGTTCCGTGTTTCAACTGACCCAGGAAAAACAGAAAAACAGAGACACGGGTTTGCAGAGAAGAAAATCGTGATGCTCCACGTCAAACTGAAGAACACTGATGGTAAAGATGGAAACCTGAGGTAAGACTAACAAGGTTGTTTCATTTCAAATCAATGTTATTTTAAGGCACCGGAGACAAGTGTTCACACCTTGCAGCACTGCCTCACTCATCAGAACTGCCCACACACCTGCGGGTCCTAAAACATCAGCACGTCTAAAAAAAAGATTAAAAGCTATGACTCACTTTTGAAAGCGAGCAGATGTTGTGTGATGGCTTTTTATCGAGGCATGAAAGAGTACGAAAGGCCACCACACAAAGATGAGGATTACCAATAAAAAACTTAAAAGCAAGGAGGTTCTGAGGAACACCAATGTCACAATGCCAAGCTCAGCAGCCATTGGGATGCGGTGGACAGGCAGGTGGACACAGGAGATGGAACCTCTGT
Source organism: Calidris pugnax (assembly GCF_001431845.1). Taxonomy (NCBI): domain Eukaryota; kingdom Metazoa; phylum Chordata; class Aves; order Charadriiformes; family Scolopacidae; genus Calidris; species Calidris pugnax. The sequence goes on from NW_015090780.1 coordinate 3,176,463, forward strand.
TCATGGGGTGAAGTATCCAGACCACAAGGAATGGTGGGGAAAAGAAATATGAAATTCCAGTGTAATAAAATTTCAAGAGATCACAGAGGCACAGCACACCTCTGCCTTCGCCACCCCCAGAGCTCATTTCTGGCCTCCTCCCTTTGAAGATCAGCCCCACCGGGCTGAGGAGAGAACCGCAGCCGAGAATCGCTGCTGGGACAAACCCCTTTAACCTCCTCCGGGTATTTTAAGCTGCTCCAGTTCCTGACAGTAATTGGGACAACGGAGAAGGCGCCCAGATACACTAAGGAGGTGGCCCGGGGGGGGGTCCACATGTGCACATCAATCACACACAGAATCACCATGGTTGGAAGGGACCTCTGAGATCATCGAGTCCAACCTTAACAAAAAAATACAAACCACACCAAAAAAACCCCCAAAACCAAAACACAACATCCCACCACATCACCTCCACCCACAAACCAACAATCTTGGGCACTAGATCATGCCCTGAAGTGCCACGTCTATATGCTTCTTAAACACCTCCAGGGATGGTGACTCCACCACCTCCCCGGGCAGGCTGTTCCAGTGTCTGACCACCCTCTCAGGAAAGTCATTCTTCCCAATATCTCATCTAAACCTTCTCTGCCCCAACTTCAGACCATTTCCTCTGCTCCTGGCATTATTCCCTTGAGAGAAGAGGCCAACCCCCACCTCTCTCTACCCTCCTTTCAGGGAGCTGTAGAGGGCAATGAGGTCTCCCCTCAGCCTCCTCTTCTCCAAACTCAACATGCCCAGTTCCCTCAGCCTCTCCTCGGGTGACTTGTTCTCCAGACCCCTCCCCAGCTTGGTGGCTCTACTCTGGACACGCTCCAGCCCCTCAATGTCCTTCTTGTAATGAGGGGCCCAGAGCTGAAGCCACCCCTCGAGGTGAGGCCCCACCAGTGCCCAGTCCAGAGGCACGGTCCGCCCAGGTCCCCAAGGGCCGGGGTGACTCCCGGGGACCCTGGGGCACGGAGGGGGCGGCCAGACCCAGCGCACTGCCCCCGCGGCCGTCGGAGGAACACTCCGTGCCCACGGGAGACCCCCCCCGCACCCCCGGTACCCACCTGGGCCTGCCGGCAGCCCTGCGCCCAGCCGGGTACCGGCTGCTCCGCTGCATCCTCCGCCTCCTCCCCGCCTGCCGCCGCCTCCGCCTCGCCGCCATCCTCATCCTCTTCGTCGTCGTCGTCCTCCTCCCAGGTGGAGTCGTACCTCCAGAAGCCCGCCTCGTCCTCCGCCGGGCCGCTCTCCTCCCAGCAGCCGAACCAGGCCGCCATGGGCAAAGGGAAACCGAAAGGGCCCCCGGCACAAAGCCCGGCACGTGGGGGGGGGACGGGGACAAGGGGGAGGACGGAAGCGCCGGTACGCCCCGCCCCCTTCCTGCGGTACCGCCCATCCCATTGGTCGCCGCCCGCCCGGCCGCCCCCTTCCATTGGGCGCCGCGCGGTCCCTGTGCCCGCCCCGTCCCTCGCCCCGCACGCACTCGCGCCGCCGGGGTCGTTCCGTGGGAACCTTCCCTTCGTTCCGGGGGGAAAAACAGGAGAAAAGGTTAATTCCGGGCAGCAGTAAGGGGTGCTGGGCAGGATATGGAACCCCCTGGGCCGCACCAATGGGCTGCTGTTGGAAAGCCGGCGCTGGAGCAGCGGGGGAGTCCCCTCCTTCGTCCACGAAGGGACAAACATTCCACGGAGCGGGAATTCTCCTCTCTTAAGAGATGTTTATATTCCTTAGGAAAGGAATATAAAAGCAGTCCTTCCGAGAGCCAGGGATCGGTGAAAGGGAAAGGGGGAAAAGGAGAGCTACGGCACTCAGGTCATATAAAGCATTTATGTCTTCCAAAAGTCCAACGGCAGCTAGCAAATTCCTAAAAAAAAACCTGTGGAATGGCCAGGAGAGCCCAAGTGGGGTCTCCCTGCTCCAAGGGTGGTGTTGGGAGATAGATCAGCACACCGTGATGCCACATTCCTAAGCTATAAAAAAAAAAACATTTCATTGGTATAGCTAAAAAAAAAAATTGAATAGAATCCCTTGGATGAAAGGGATTTACTCACAAAGCAGGGGACTTGAAAGTAACAAAATTTGCACTTTATGGCCAAGATCTCTGAAGATCACTACCAAGTAAGAAGCACTTCAATTCTGCTGTTTCCTTAGGAATTGAAGAGGCATTCACCTTTCAGCGCTCCCTTGGGTGACAGACCTGTAAGTGACACACGATCACAACTTCCAGGAACTTGATCCTACCAAATAAATTGAGGGTTTTTCTAAAACTTCAAAATTAAAGCCAGGAGCTTTAATTTAACCTCACGCAAGGTTACAGAAGTTCAGTTTCCACCCACGGAGACACCCGTAGGACCTCTCCTAGGAAGCAGAGCTCCGTGGAGCTCTCCAGCTGGTGGGCACCTCACGGGACAATTTGCAAGGCTCAAAAGCAGCACCAAAGCCAAGGCATTTCATCCCTTTCAGGTCAGAATCTGTTTATGCCCCGCTATTTCAGACCCTAAAACACCTTAAGAGTGCTTAGAGTGGCCATCCCAGCAAAGTTCTGACCTCCCCGAGCTCACCAGTGCCTCCCAGATGGTGAACTGGTGAGCTCCCAACAGACTGCAACAAAAACTTCATCTTCTCAACTCAGAACTTCACAATTTCTTGTTAGAACAGAGAAAATCCTCGTTTGGAAACTCACAGCAGCCTGTCCATGGAGTCCACCAGGCCAGGACTTCTCAACAAACATCTTACAAAAATTGGGTCGTAATTCCCAAGATCCAGGTAAAACTAGTAAAAAACCAAAACCAAACCAGGTAGGCCCTTTTGACCAATTTCACTAAAGGTTTAAGATACCTAAAATAACTTTCAAAATAAGCTGGGCCAAATTTTTAATCAAGTTACACAACAATAACCATTTAGTAAAATAAAAACAAGTCCAGTTTATTCTTGGTATAAAACAGGTGAAGCAAAGAAGGCAGACAAGAACTTGGCTACGTACCTAGAATAAAAACTCGTGGATTCCTAGTTTCTGGCCTTGAAGGCAATACTGACAGATTAAGAAGTAATTCTTCTTTTTATTACGGTGAAACAAACTCAGTAACATTTCAGCCTACTCCGTTCACCACTGAACACGTGTTTGTTGATTGCGGTCAGTTGTTTTTTTCCAGAAAAATAACAACTTCATCAAATCTTAACATTCCAGCACAGAAAAGATAAACATTACAATGTCAGTAAGATTCTTAAGATGTAAAAAAAAAAATTAACATTTTGGAACACCAATTCCATTGACATCTACTAAAACTGCTTTAAAAAAATAAATAATCAAGTACAAACCCCACTGTCATACACTGCTATAGTACAAATGCACGAAGCATCATCTCCAAGTTCACACGCAGCTCAGCTGATCCCTTACAAAACCGTGTGACATCACTGGGTATTTTATTTAGGACACTTAACTAATTATTATTCTAGGGGAATTATAATTTTCACTTCATTTACGATACATAAACTTATAAAGATTGAAAAATGTTACGTCACTGGGTGAAAGACGTAAAAGTTCCTCCAGCAAACGGAGTGAAAGAATATTTCAACTCAGTAGTTATTTGTATTTAAATGAATTTTAGTTTTACTGAACCAACAAATCCAGTCATTTGATACAAATGCTATGTTTGTACGAAGTAAAACAGCCAAACGTTACCCACAGAGGGTCTGTAATATCCAAAGGTGGCAAGAAAGCAATGGCAGAAAAAACTGACCCAAAATTTATAGAAATAACCTATGCTTTTCATGAACTGCGGCTCCGTGTTTGACCGAGCACTCGTTTGAGGAACTGAGCCCATGCAGAGCACGTTACTTGTTTGAAATGCAACCCAAAGCAATGGCAGAAAAAACTGACCCAGTATTTATAGAAATAACCTATGCTTTTCACGAACTGCGGCTCCGTGTTTCACCGAGCACTCGTTTGAGGAACTGAGCCCATGCAGAGCACGTTACTTGTTTGAAATGCAACCACAGGAATTGTCACATAAGTGTGAACTAAAGCTGCCACCCCGAGGAGGTGCCCATCGCTCAGCTGCTCGGTGCCGGCAAGAAAACACACCAGGAAAGACAAAGTCTCATCACGTGTATTAAAGCCAACGTGCAGATTCTTCCAATACCTGGCTCAGATTATCTTTTCCTTTCTCAAAAAGTTTACGTAGCGACTCTCCCGCTACTGGTTTTGACTGTTCCCTCCTCGTGGCCCAGAGTTTGTTCCTCCTCTCCCACAGCTCGCTCTACGTTCTGCGCCGTTTCGCAGCACTCGGACTGGAGGGGTTACTGTTTGCGTTCAAGACCTTTTCAGTGACTCTGTTGCGCTTCCTCTTATCGGATCCTTCCTTGGATCCAGAATCTGATGTTTTCTCTTTCTCTTTGCTGCTTGGCTTTTCAGTGGTTTTTCCTAAACTTCCAGAGGGTGCAAAAACTGAAACAGGATCAGAGTAATGATTCCAGATCAGAGTTACACACGTAGGCAAACAAGAAAGTGACATCAAATTTTTTTTATATTACACAAAACTTTTCAAACCACTCAATTCTCAGCATATTTAAACCACCGCTTGAGTACGACTTTCACTTTTAAAGGAAAAATCTTCTGTAGGAAAGGCACGTCTTGCTTTTATTATTTGCTTTAAAGACAGGCATAGGTTGTGACAGGCTAAAAATGAAATTCATTAAGTGGAATTAAACAGCACTTAAAATTACTTAATAGGAACACTTACAGAACACAGGACCAATCTATGAAATTTATAATCTGCAATGGTCATTACATTTGGTATTAGAGATAGGTTTTAAAACTGAACACTCAAAATGTGAAATTTAATATATTCTTAAAATACAGTTTTAGATCTTTTATTACACTCAATCTTAAAACAACACTTATTCTGTGATAGAAGTATTACCAAATTATGTAGTTAACAGTTGGCTTGGTTTGTTAAGGTAAATAGCAGGATCACTACTGTTCGCATTTGACTCTCTGTTCTACAGCAAAGTGTTAGGAAAATAAGCCTTATATTTAAAAGAAGCAAGATAATGCAAATAAAATATAATAAAAAACCCCACTCTGCCCGCCTTTCCATTTAAGCATACAATCTTACAATCTTTTTGGATTTATAGGCCCTATTTTTCCCCATGACTACAAAGATGCTAACACAGAATGTTTAGGTTCACTAAAACTGACTCAACTTTCTTGCAGAGATCCTTAGATTACTTCAGACTCCCAGGGGTTTGTCAAGTACATATTAAAACCAAAAAAATCTCAAAAGCTATACAACTTTGTACATATGAATTAGGAGCAAAGGAGAAATCTTCCAAAGTATTAGATATTGGCAACTGCTCTTACCCTGTACATTCTTAAATTATGCTAATTCTCAGCATGAGCATATATTAAGTCTGAATACAAATTACAAAGTACATATTTGGGATTTACATTTTAACATTAATTTCTCAGAGTTACAGTTGTTTTTTTAATCTTATATTACACAGTAGAGAGTTACAAATTTACCTTCTTCTGGCCCTGCATGCGTTTCCATCTCTTCTTTTATTTCTTCTTTCACTTCTTCTTCTATCATTACTTTTCCTACAGAAAGGATTGTTAGGTTAGATGGTTTTAAAGAACTTTTTCTGGATTAGTAGTTCTGTTGAACTACCTATTCCAAGATGAGATTAGAGCAATCAAGAGTAAGAACCTGCTGTCACATCTTACCTTCTCTCACTTCTTGAATCATTTCGTCAGGAAGAGCAAAATTCTTCTCTATATTAGGGAACGGCAGAATCTCAGATTCATGCTTAGAAAGAAAAGAAAGATCTCTATGAATTCCTTTGTTAAAAACTTTAATTTGGATTTAGAAGTGCAATCTCAAGTTCTATTTTACATGCAATTAGTAGCTAAATCATTCTTAACAAGATGCTTCAAACTCTAGAGAGCCAGGAGGCTCCTCATGTCAAACTGATTATTAAGGTAAAAATACTTGAGATCATGACTCATGATCATCTGAGATAATTTCTGGAATCCAACCATGGTAAATTCTTATGGACACACAATATAACCTCCCTATTTGGCACTTAAGTACCTATGTTTGTTGCAACCGCATTTAGGCAGTAAAAGTCAGAATGCAGCATGGAAAAAAAAAACAAACCCCCAACAACAAAGCACTGCAGGTTTTACTGCCTTTGATAAGGAAAACCTCATCAACTCACTGGAACGACACGTAATTCTTAATGACATGAAAGGTATGTTAGGCCAGTGATTTTGGCCTGTCAAAAATCCCGACCTTTAAGAAACAATAACGTGCTTGCACCAGTCCTTTATACTCACAAGAGCCTGCATATCATACATGGTGCTCAGGTGGTCCCAAATCACTTTGGAAGAAATCTGCCGTCCAATATTCTGACTGAATTTATCTCGGATACAAATCATGTGGAAATGGCGGTTCACACCTGGGGGAAGAACTCAGTGCAATTAACAGCTCTACCTGTGCTACACAACGAAAAAGAAAAAAAATAAAAGTGAAAATCCCATCCTGTCGTTACAGGGAAACCGTCCAGCATGGGAGGGACCTGGGCAGCCCTGCCAGGCTGGTAAATACCAGCATTTTGTACCACCCTACATTAGAAATGCTGCTCTGGAGAAGGGCTGAGGGCGCCCCACGGGGTAAATGCTTCCACACACGGCCGCAGCCTGGGCTTTTGGAGCGGCTGATGAAATACAACCGAGGGGAAGCCTGAGGCAGCAAGGCAGGGCAGGCGAAGGCAGCGGGGGCCGAGGGCCGCCCGCCTCCGTGCCCCGGGGAGGGGTGGCCGAGGAGGCCGGGCAGACACGGCGCTCCGTCCCCACAGGGCCCCGTCACGCTCAGGAGAAGCCCCGGGGCCCCGGGCCGGCAGCGGGCCCAGGAGGCCGCTGGGGGCAGCACCGCGGCGCGGCCAGGCCGCTCCCCCCCGCTCCGGGCCCAGCGCCTGGTTCTCCTCCCCGGCCAGCGCCGCTACTCGAGGCCGCGGCTCGGCCGCGGCCTGCTCTCACCTACGGGCTTGTGGCCCAGCATGGCGTGGAAGAGGCAAACCTCCACTTCAGGGCTCCACACCACCACCGCCTCCTCCGCCGGTACGCCGGGCTCCGGGGCGGCGGCCGCCGCCGCTGCCG